>NC_041345.1:30586987-30599487 GCF_004354835.1 Perca flavescens
AGTCTTTATGAACAATGGAAAGGGCTAATCAGAACATCCAGAGAAAGTCTGAAGACTGACTTATCAGAGCACAAGTTGTGTGAAATGGCAGACGAGATTGAAAAGGGCTTGAACAACATGATGAAGGTGTACAGTGAAATAAGGGAACGTGCTATGCCATCCCCTGACACAAGACGTAAAATGGACTCTTGTGAAGCAGTAACTAAGGACATTATGAAAATCCTTAATGAACGTATAACAGCAATCGATGGTGATTTTGAAGCAGATAGAGAAAGGCAACGCCTTCATCAGCTACTGTCACACCAGTACGCCCACTCCATCTACGGTACCGCCTCTCAGTCTAGCGTTTGTAAGCAGTCTGACACGTCAAGCATCGCAGCCAAAAGGATTGATGCAGCTGCGGAGTTGGCTGCAAAGGAAGCAGAATATAAAATCGTGCAGGAGGAAATTAAACAAAAGGAAAAAATTAAAGATATAGAATCTGAACTTGAGCGCTTAAGGGCAGAAAGGGAAATGCAAGCTGCTCGCGCAAAACTTGAGATCTACGACAGAGAAATGAACATGGATATGGATCATCAGCAAATAAATCCTAACAATTTGACTCTCTCTGTTGACCATCAGTCTATTCATGAAGCACTAGTTCCCACTAGTGGTTTACCTCCATTAATGCCACGAAACAATGTGTCTATCCATATGTCAAATCACACTGTGAACAATCCAAACCCTCAAGTCGTCACTCCAGCACCTCCCACGGACATTTCCCAATTGGCCCAAGCAATTCAAAACAGTATAGCCATAAACAGAATCCCAGTGCCAATGCCCACAGTGTTCAGCGGAGATCCAATTAATTGCATTGAATGGAAAGCTTCATTCTCTTCACTTGTAGATTGCAAAGGGATCTCACCTGCTGATAAGCTTCACTTGCTCAAAAGGTACGTCACAGGCCCAGCACAAAAATGTCTTGAAGGCACGTTCTATCGCAGTGACAAAGAGGCATACAAGGATGCATGGCAGAAGCTTGAGCAACGTTATGGAACGCCTTTTGTTGTGCAAAGAGCTTTCAGAGACAAACTGGCAAAATGGCCTAAAACAAGCTCAAAGGATGCAGAAGGATTAAGGACCTTTTCAGACTTTCTAAATGCATGTCTCCAAGCCACACCATATGTAAAAGGCCTAGAAATACTAAGTGACGGCAAGGAAAATCAAAAATTGCTGCAGAAAGTTCCCGATTGGCTGGCAGCCCGTTGGAATCGCCAGGTCACAGTTACACTTATGGGCTGCAAGGATTTTCCCTCTTTTAATGACTTTGCAGAATTCGTGGCAGTCGAGGCATACGAGAAAAGGACCACAAAGGACTTTAAACCAAACAGATCCACTCAAGACTTCACAACAGAAACCAGAGTACAAAACAACAAGGCAGGGACAAGCAACACAAAATTAAAGGTACCCTGCATGTTTTGCAAAGATGAAAAACACCAGTTGTCAAAGTGCCCTAACTTTTCAGATCTGCACTTAGAAGAGAAGCGCACATATGTTAAGGACAATAAACTGTGCTATGGATGCCTAAAAGGGGGCCATAACGCCAAAGATTGTTGTCATTGCCACACTTGTGACATTTGCAAAGGAAGGCATCCCACTTGTCTGCACAATGACAATCACAAGGCATATGAAAGGTCACGAAGCTCTGACAACACCGCTCCAAGCACTCCAAATGAAAACACGTCAGTCACAGCTCTCAACGTTACTAAGGTGGGCCAGTCTAGTAGCACATCTATGATTGTTCCTGTATGGGTGTCCACAGTTCAGAGCCCGTCTAAAGAGCAATTAGTTTAAGCACTATTAGACACACAAAGTGACAGCACATTTGTCTGTGAAGAAGTAAGTAACCAGCTACAAGCAGACACTCACCCTGTAAAGTTAAAACTAACTACCATGCTGGGTGTTCACTCCATTGTTAAGAGTAACAGAGTATCTGGATTGCGTGTGAGAGGATATGACTCAGACATTCGCATCGACCTACCCCCTTCATATACCAAGGACTTTATTCCAGTTAACTATGACAACATACCCACTAGTGACACAGCGAAACAATGGCCCCACCTGACAGAAATTGCTGATAATATGCCACCTCTTCTGAGTTGTGATGTTGGACTCCTTATCGGATTTAACTGTCCCAGAACTTTAGCTCCAAGTTCTACTAGGAGAGGGTGAGGAGCCATATGCAATCCGCACAGACCTAGGGTGGAGTATCGTTGGAGGCTCCACACCAGTGCTCAATGAAACTCAGTCAAGTTTGTGTCATAGTCACAATAAAGGAATTACCCCGTGTAACTCCCATGGACGTGATTAGTGTGCTAGAGTCAGATTTTAAGGACACAAAAGCCAGTGACAAAACGGTCTCACAAGAGGATCTCATCTTTTTGGACAAGCTTAAGGAGGGAATAAGGAAAAACGAACAAGGACACTGTGAGATGCCTCTGCCATTCAGACAAAGGCCACACTTACCCAACAACAGAAGGCTTGCTGAAATCAGACTAACACTTAAAGCGAAAGTTCAACAAAGACGAAAAGTACAAAAGAGACTATATAACTTACATGAAAGACATTACTGAGAGGGGTGACGTCGAAGAAGTACACAATGAAGGAAAACAAGGTGAACAATGGTACATCCCCCATCACGGGATTTATCACCCCAAAAAGCTCACTAAACTTCATGTTGTCTTCGATTGTTCAGCCAAACACAAGGGTACGAGTCTAAACGAACATCTTCTCCAAGGGCCAGACCTGATTAACAATCTAAGAGGCATTCTTCTGCGGTTCAGACAACATTCTATTGCTCTAATGTGCGACATAGAGAAGATGTTCCACCAGTTCCACGTCCAGCGGTGCGACAGAGATTACCTGAGTTTTCTGTGGTGGAAAAACGGCAACACAGATACACAGCCACAAGTATACAGAATGAAGGTACATCTTTTCGGTGCGACATCATTCCCAGGCTGTGCAAATTACGGACTAAAGTATTTGGCTAAAGAATACTGGCACACGCACCCTGTAGGATCTGAGTTCATGGAAAAGGACTTCTATGTGGATGATGGAGTTACAAGCACAGACACAGTTGAAAAGGCAATACAGCTCGCAAAAGAGGCCACAGAGATATGCAAGCAAGGAGGGCTCCGTCTGCACAAATTTATCTCAAATAGCCCCGTTGTTCTACAAAGCATCCCCCCATCTGAATGGGCAGTAGAGACAAAAACAAAGGACTTAACGTTCAAAGACATGCCACAAGAAAGGGCCTTAGGCGTCCAATGGAACGTTGAGAGGGACTGTTTCCGATTTGACAACACTTTAAAAGACCAACCAGCAACACGTCGAGGTATCTTATCCACTGTTGCATCCATCTATGACCCCCTTGGCTTCCTGGCGCCATATGTGCTTCATGGAAAATGGATTCTGCAGGAAATGTGTCACCAAGACATCAACTGGGATGACTCCCTGCCAGAAGCACTGAGGCCAAGGTGGGAGAGCTGGCAATGTGACTTTGCCAACTTAGACAAGGTAAACATAAGTTGTTGTTACCTTCCTGTTAGTTTTGGAGAGCTTAAAGAAATAGAGTTGCACCACTTTTCAGACGCAAGCACGAGTGGTTATGGACAATGCACCTATTTGAGAGCCAAAAACATTAAAGAAGAAATTCACTGTTCACTGGTAATAGCCAAAGCCCGTGTTTCTCCTACCAAGCTGACTACAATCCCCAGACTCGAGCTAACTGCAGCTGTAGTTTCAGTCTCAGTTAGTAATATGTTGAGAGATGAACTCAGCTACGCTCAAATCAAAGAGTATTTCTGGACTGATTCAGAGGTGGTTCTGGGCTACATAAACAATGAGGCGCGTTGTTTCCATACCTTTGTAGCAAATAGAGTCCAAAAGATTTGCCTAAGTACAAATCCTCAGCAATGGTTTTATGTGCCATCTGAAGAGAACCCAGCTGATAGTGCATCTACGGGTAAATCGGTCACTGAGCTTCTCTCATCCAACTGGTTCACCGGCCCCTCCTTTCTCTGGGAGAGAGACCTACCCACAACACAAAGTGTAGAGCTGGAACCGTCTCTTGGAGATCCAGAATTCAGAAAAACAAGGACAATGTTAACCAAAGTTACAGAGACATTCAGCCTTGCAGAACGTTTATCCAAGTTCTCGTCATGGTCCAAAGCAGTCAAAGCTATTGCACGTCTCATAAGAAGGGCCAAGAAAGTCAAATCAGATGCACCGGCTACAGTGTGTGAACAAGAAAGTGCAGTACACGTCATCATTCAGGATGTACAAAAACAAACATATGGAAAAGAGATAAAATTGTTAAGCAAAGGCAACCAGCTCCCACATCACAACAAACTGTTCCACTTAGACATTTTCAAGGACACGGACGGTCTCATCAAGGTCGGAGGGAGACTTTCATCTATCAAAGACTCTTTCAAACACCCTATTGTGATTACAAAGGAACATCATGTGACCAAACTCATAATAGCTCACTGTCATGACAAAGTAAAACACCAAGGAACAGGCTTCACCATAAATGAAATCCGATCCAGTGGCTACTGGATCCCAGGGATTAGCAGAACCGTTGCTTCCTTCCTCCGCCAGTGTGTCATCTGCCGCAGACTCCGCAAAGCTCCGGAGGGTCAGAGAATGAGCGACTTACCTGCAGAACGCTTAGAGCCCTTCACATACTGCGGTATGGACTCTTTTGGCCCTTTTATAACTACAGAAGGCCAAAAACAACATAAACGGTACGGGCTTTTATTCACTTGCTTTTGCTCCCGCGCCATTCACATTGAGCTATTAGAGGACTTATCCACGGACACATTCATTAATGCATTAAGGTATTTCATTTCTATCAGAGGTGCAGTTCGCCAAATTCAGTGTGATCAGGGAACAAACTTTGTTGGCGCAAAAAATGAGTTTAAAGCTGCCCTACGTGAATTGGACACCCAAAGACTGAGTACTTATCCGTCCCAAAAACAATGTGACTTTGTGTTGAATGCACCTCACTCCAGTCACGCAGATGGAGTGTGAGAACGCCAGATAAAAACACTTAGAAGTGTATTGAATACTACTCTGTCACTTGCACATGGCAGACTTAATGATGCTTCATTAAGGACCTTATTCTACGAAGCTATGGCCATAGTCAATAGTCGCCCATTGACTGTAGACAACCTTAACAACCCTGACAGCTTGGAACCACTTACCCCTAACCACTTGCTCCACATGAAATCCATCACAACACTGCCCCCACCTGGTGCTTTCCCAAAAGAGGACCTCTATGGAGCAAAGAGATGGCGTCGTGTGCAGTTTTTGACTGAGCAGTTCTGGTGCAGGTGGAGGCGTGAGTATCTGCACAACATTATGGCCAGGCAGCGCTGGCACTCACCAAAAAGGAATCTAAAAGTAGGTGATGTTGTGTTGGACATTGATGAACTGTCGCCCAGAGGTGAATGGAAACTTGCCAGAGTCCTGGAGACTGTTAGCGACAAGGACGGACTTGTGAGAAGAGTGAAAATCTCCTTTGGAGATAAGAGATTGAATAACAAAGGTCAACGCAGTAATAAGCTCCCTATTGTAGAGCGTCCTGTGCAAAAGCTAATTCTGATATTAGAATGTTCATAAGCTAATTAAGAGGAATGGTTAATTCATGTTGAAAATTCTTCGTTGTTGTTATACTGATATAACAGACACTCATAATTTGGTGGGAGTGTAAATAACCATATGTATATTTTGTTACAAAATATAGTGACTTTATAGTCTTTTATTTGAAATTTTTGTATTGAAATGGACTTCCGGTCTAAAGCTATGCGCCTTTTGTTTTGCTTTGGAAGCACACACGTCTGGCTAACGCAGTTCATAGCAATACCTTCGACACGGAGCCCAGGGTAAACGACAAATTCATACTTGCAGCCCTTCCGAAGAGGCAAAAGGTTTGTTTATTCAGTTGAGAATGAGCATTTTGCCTGTTAATGTTTGTTTTGCACAAACGTAAGACAGCATGTGATTATGAACAATGTTAACTGATCGGTTATATGTTTTGTATACATTTCAGCTCTTACGTTGGCGACATGGTGAACGGATTATGGTTCATAAGGAATTAAACATCATGAAACCATCAGTAAAAGTCTCATCTCTGTTCGGGGGGCATGCTACATTATTTATCAGAACTGTAATATATTTTGAGGTTCCTCTGCTTTGTGTATTGACAATACATAGACAAGTTTATTTTTAAACTGCATTATCATATTTTAGTGAGGACTCATAAATAACTACAAATAATGTTGGGAAATCGGTTTGTGTTGTTGCATGTTTCTGGATTTAAAAAAAAAGTATATATATATATCGGCCGATGTATCGAAATATCGGATTTTTAAATTACTAAATATTTGTATCGATATCGGCCTTAAAAATCCTTTATCGGTCGGGCTCTAATTCAGACTGAAAGCTTCTGGGCATGATGGAATCCAACAAACAAGAATTCAGGGGATTTATATTCTGGATGTCACCGAGCTTCTTCTGTCCACTCGGTCGTCTTAACAGACTGTAGATCTGCAGCGGTGGAATGTAACTAAGTACATTTACTCCAATACTGTCCTTCAGTCCAAATGTTGAGGTAGTTGTACTTTACTTGAGTCTTTTCTTTTCATGCCACTTTCTACTTCTACTACTATAAATTTTATTTATAGTATCAAATCATAACAAGAGTTATCTCGAGACACTTAACAGATAGAGTAGGTCTAGACCACACTATAATTTACAAAGCCCCAACAATTCCAACAATTACAGTTATTCCCTCGAGAGCAAGCAGTGCGACAGTTACTAGTTACTTTAGTTACTCCGCTACATTAATCGGTTACAATTTTAGTTACTCCGCTACATTGATCTGTTACAGCTTTAGTTACTCCACTACATTCATCTGTAACAGCTTTAGTTACTAGTTTTCTTTTTTTAATAGATTTCTGTACACAAAACACATGTAGTTGATCAAATCTGCTGTTTTATTCTAAAGGTTTTGATCCTTTACCCTTAAACTTAAACACTTAAAATGGGAGGCTGTTTCTTTACTTAAAATACTTTAACTACATTTTCCTGATGATACTTACAGACTTTTACTGATGTAACATTTTCACTGCAGGACTTTAACTTGTAACAGAGTATTTTTACAGTGTGGTATTAGTAATTTTACAAGAAAATCGGCAGTTGCCCTAGTTTTTGCGGTGTGTCACGAACTGTCGTCACGTGTCAGCTTCCGTCTGCCTTTTGGGCAAACGCTGTTAAATTGTAGGTATCACGGGTATATCTAATGGCCGCCTGCCTGGATGGGAGAGGTCTTTCCCCTTATGCAGGCACAGAACATACGTGGCAGTTGGCCGTCAGCTTTACTCTTTGGGGTGTGCTTAAGTGCATTTTTTTGGCCAAGACAAAGGCGGCGTGAGGCGACGCCACAGTTGGCCTTGTTGTTTTTCAGGAAATGTCTTGTAGACAGACGGAGCCCCGAGGGGACACTACTTACAAATCTTGCTAGCTTTTCCACATTACCAACCCTGCCTTTAACATAAATACTGGGCTCCTCCAAACGTTTGGGACGTTAAGGACATAATGTTCTGATAACTTTGCCGCAGAGCCTTTTCTATTTTTATGCTGGCATGGAGAGTTATTTCCTGTCGCAGAACGTACATAGTAGTTGGCCGTCGGCTGACTTCAAGTGCATTTTTTTGGGCCAAAACAAAGACGACGTGAGGTGTCGTAACGCAGGGTTTCTAAAATTTCAAAATCTAAATTTAAAGCCTTAAAAAGGTTGCTCAAGTATTGTGTTCTAGATCTTAAATAATTTTAAATGGGTTTTAATTTCCCTACGTCATGTAACGCCTCTAATGTTCCCCGCAGCGCTTTACTATGTTTCCTTTTTTTTTTTATTCCGTGGTGTTGTAGTTCTTTCTTTGAGACCAACATGCAACTCCTACTGCAGCCAATCAGCTTTCGTGTTATTAGTGCGAGTTTCTTACAGATTGTACCACAGACATAAAACAGATTTTATTCTTCAGCTTTGGGAAAGTGCAAGTTTAGCCATACTTGGCTCGAAAGAAATGGAATTTACGTCTCAGTTGATATTGTGATAAAGGTCTTAAATGTCATTCATAATGGTCTCAAAAAGGTCTTTAAAAGACATACATTTGACTGGGTGAAACCTGCAGAAACCCTGTAATGTCAGCAGTTACGGTTGTTGGAGACGCCCGAGGCCAAATCTGTCATAACCACAGAAAAAATGGGTTTGTCGATTGCATATTCACACAAATTGCAGTGCTTGATTCATTATGAAGTAAACCGAAATAAACTAATCATTCACACCCGGTTAAATATCCTTTAACGTGAATTCTTGGCTTCCACAGACATGCTCCTCAAAACGTTTGGGCTGCACGATATTAGCAAAATGTCTAATTGCAATTATTTAGACTGATATTGCGATTGCGATATGATTCACGATATTGGAGGGAATGATCATTTTTGTATCATTCTCATTTTGATTGAAAAATATGAAGAAAAAGAAAATGATTGAAGTGGGATTTTTTGCGAGGATCTGTACCAAACAAAAGATGTTTTTTTTTTAGTCTGTAGGATAGGATTTGTAGGCTGGGACATCTCTGCAGCACCACAATACTTTATTTTAGAATGATTTGACACATATTTTGCCTTTAACAAATATTGCACCCCCCTCTGCGATTTGGATATTGCACTAGTTCACATTGCGATTAATTGTGCAGCCCTACATTAGACTGTGTTCTGATAACTTGGCCGCAGAGCCTTTTAACCTTTTGCTAAAAGAGAGCAGAGTGCCGAGGGTCTGACCCGGTGTGGTGGCGTGTGGATCAGCGCCCGGTAGAAGCAGGTGGTCTGGGGGTAGAGGGCCAGCACCAGCTGGTCCTTACTGAACAGGGCCTCTGGGTCCGTCTCTGGGTTGGCCTTCCACTGAGGCAGAGGGATGATCCGCCGTCTGCTCAGAGTGTGTCTCCTGATCACACACAAAAACACACTTTTCAGACACAAAAGTTTGGGAAACCAGATTTGGAGTCTGGAATCAGTTGATGAGATCCTCCCTGAGAGACTACTTAAAATGTTTCGTTACATCTGGCTCTTAAATACATTTTTTAGACTTTTCTTTTGAATGAGTACTTATTTAATTGCATCATAGAAAAATAAATTAGGATTTAGGCAATCAGGAGGAGGCATATGTGAAAATAGAGATATTTGTGGTCACAACTTTGTCCTGTTTATCTAGAACAAAAGAATGGGGAACAAGAGAGCAGCGTGGGGGGATTATTGGACATCTTGTGCACATTTAATATTTAGCGGGAAACATTTCTGAGCGCTCTAATAGGACATCCAGAGAAAATAATGATACAGGTAGTAGAGTACTCACTCTTTGCCCTCTTCATCAATGTCGTCCACTTCATACCTGCAGGGAGGCGGAGAAAAGTCTGTGTGAGGGACAAAGTTGTACGGCAGGATATAGTCTGGATTAACGGACTCACATTGTACAGGATAAAGCCTGAAACGGATGTCAGGCTTTGCCCTTCACCTTCCTCTCTCTCCGTGTGTTGCCGTTCTCAAACTCTGGGCTAGCGAGCTACACGCTGAAAATGTTAAGTTTGAAAGGAAATTAGGATGGTGCAACAAGTCAGGCCTAGGGTTGGGTACTGTGTGTGTCGGACCTCTGCTCTCTCTCAATATGCAGAGAGGACAGATAAAGTGAATCGGTCCTTGGTAGTACCGATGTAATTCGGCCGGTACCCAAAAAAGAGCCATTGAGGTTAAACCATGTATCAGCTAATTTAAATAGCTCACATTACTGTATTGTGTCAACAGTTAACGGGTGCAAATGTTTCACTAAACAAGTTCCTTCCTGAGACTATTTAGCAGAGCCACCGTCGCTGCATCCGGAGCTTAGCACCGCCCAAGACCATTGGGATTGGTTTAAACTAGGGATGCACCGAATCCAGATTTTTGAGATTTGGCCAAATACCGAATCCACTGGTTAAGATTCTGCCGAATCCACAACCGAATACCGAATCCTCCTCCCATCCTCAGTCCATGAACACAGTAAACACATTAATGAAGTAAACAGTGACTGTCCTTCCTTTGCCGTACCTGAAGTTTCTGCATTTTGGCTGCTGTCTGTAGGTTCCTTCATGCACAACTCGTATTCTGTCGGATGTTTCATACCAAATGTTGTAACAGCGGGCATGTTGTGCATTGTTTAGGGTCCTTCCCACCACGGGACAAATCGGCATTGCAAATTGAACATGTAGCTGGACTTGAATGGCCTTCTTTTGACTGAAAGTACTGCCAAACAACAATTGTTCTGGTCACCAGTTCCATGTCCACTTTCTCACAACCTACTGCAGGGGTGGCTAACCAGTCCAGCATAAAGAGCAAAAAAAAAAAACGCACCATAGCAAAGAGCCACACAACACATGCACACCCACACTACAACAGCGGCTTACAGTTCTAATGATGTCATAACACAAAGCAGAACAGTTTTATAGGTTTCTTTCTTACCTAGACTGACTCAGTGGGAAACTTGGCAGTCTTTGTTATCCACAAGCCTTTTCAGGTCTGGCTTGCACGCAGTTGTGGCCACTCGAAGCAACTCTTTTTACGTGTGTGAAGAACCGAACGATTCGGTTTTACTTGTTTCAGTGTAGAAAACACTGATTCACAGACATAAGTTGCTGCAAACATTGACATTAGCTTGAGTGCAGCCTGTTTAAAATTGGGATATCTGTCTGTGGGCACTGTTTTCCACAACTCTGTGGTTCCTTCTCGCAACACAGATTTCAGTCTGTCATCCTCACAAAGTTCAATCATCTCCAGCTGGGACGCTGCTTCATTTGTCACTAAAGGGGCTTTCAACCAGTCAGATTCAACAGTGAAAGGGTTAATGAGGAAGGTGATCTGTGGCCGTTTTTCCCTCAAGTTGCAGAATCTGTCCTCAAAACTCTGCTGCAGGTTTTCAAACCACTCAGATAAAAATGTCCTGTGCTCCTCTTCATATTTGCGCTTAGCTTTACTTTTCCCTCCTGACTCTGCCATTATTCACTTACTCACTAGCAGCACCTACCCTGCATTGTCAATACACGATATACAGCTAGCTACGGCAACACCACTTAAACAAACCACAGTTACCGTCCTTACCGACCGATGCGATACGAAACGCGAAAGGGTCCATATATATAAATATATGCACAGTATATTTATTTTTTTCCCGGCGCCCAGCCGCTCAGAAGAGCCTCACAGGAGCAGGCAAAGAGCCGCATGCGGCTCACGATCCGCAGGTTCGCCACCCCTGGCCTACTGCATTGAACGCTACACCTACGTAAACACCTTCCTGTAATCAACGGCGCTTTCATTACGTAGGAACCAGTAGGGTTCGGTTCTGTGGGAAAAAAATTCTACAGTTCGGCAGAAAACGAACCCTGTCAAAAAGCCCAAAATTCGGCCGAATCCAAAGCCGAATACTGGATTCGTTGCATCCCTGGTTTAAAGAAGTGCAAACAACCCTGAGCGTTGGTAAAGTGAATGATTTGAGTACTTGTATAGCTCCGATATGTGTATGTGTTTGAAGTGTGTGATGTTCTCGCTCACTTGTTGGTGGAGTGGTTGTAGCTGACCACCTCCGCCAGGATCCACTGCTCGTCTCCGTCCACCGCCTTCACCCTCGCCGCCACCTTGTCGCCCTGTTTGGCCACGTAGTCGCTGCTGGCGGGGGTCGCCCCGCACAGAGGAGGCGGGCTGATACAGAGAACGATGAGGAGAGGCGCTTTTAGCTGTCGCCAACTAACTAAAAACATCAATAAATTCTGTGTGATGTGTTCCAACTTAATACTTGACCAATGGCTGTAAGCCTATTACTTCAAACATTTAACACTGACTGTTGATCTGTGTCTATCCTACTGTCGACTTTATCCCCTATAATGCCCAGATTTAATGCTGTCTTTTTTAAACTTTATCCTTGCGCTGCTATATAGTTTTTTTTATATTACTATGTCTACATTATTCTCTTATATTGTCCATATTAATGCTGGTCTCTACACTTATTTACACTACCACCATGATACCCCCTCTCATAGAGCACCTTACCATGCATACTGAACCACAGGGTCAGTCCCTGCCCTGTCACTGCAGGCGTCTCATGCTTAAAAATCCCGTATAGTACATTCATGGGGATTTTTTATTTTATCATCCTGTTTATGATGTATGTTGTGTATGATGTCTTGAAGAATCTATCTATCTTTTGGGTTTATTAATCTGGTAACTGTGTGTGTCTGCAGGCTGTTTAGAAGACGAGCGGCAGCTACCTCTCCCCTGGCTTGCCGATCCACAGAGGAAGCGTCATGGCCGACTGCTGGAGGAGCGTCATCAGGACGCCGCGCCTCATGGTCTTCCTGGGAGGGTCGCTGTCG
>NC_041345.1:30606987-30616987 GCF_004354835.1 Perca flavescens
GTAGTAGGCTTATAACTTTTAAGTTTTTTAAAAACTGTATATTGAATGAAAGCCGAATAAGAAAGTGGATCCTACCGGTATTGATCAATGTGCTACTACGTTTTTATATCTCCTGTATAACAAGGCATCTTTGAATTGACAGATTTCTGAATGGAGTTCGGTGTCAACTGATGGAGGTATGTGAGCAGCTCGGCAGTCTATGCCATGGTTTTGGCATTCAGGAATGAGTCTTGTTAGAACAGCGTTAATATATACCAAACCCCATTAAGAAATCTGTAATTTTAACAGGCAGGGGGCCGCGGCTTTTGATAGAAATTTGACTGGAAGCAGTTAGCAGGACCAGGACAAATTGCTTTATACATTTAACAGTGTATTAAAACTATATACCGGATGGAAACCGAATAAAAAAGGTCAATGCTACAGGTCGTTGTTGAAGTCCTTGTAGGCTTTAATATGCCCTAAATAACAGGTTTTCTCTGAATTGACAGATTTCTGAATGGAGTTCGGTTTAGACTGATTGTGGAAAAAAACGGCCAGTAACAATAGCACTTTGACTGTATACGACGTGAAAATACTTGGATAAAATACTTACGCTGCTGTTAACAAATGAGTAGTGAAAACAAATGAGTCTGTGTAACGTTGTAGCTAGCTACTTTATGGCTAACTGTTAGCTAGCTGATTGGGTTAGCAAGTGGCATGTTTCGCTAATGTTATTAGCTGGGTTGCTAAACTGCGATACTTTTTTGCTAATGCAACGAAAGCATTAGCTGTATATATTTCCACTTTTACAAGTTATTACACACGATATGCTTTATCCGTTTCTTAACACAGCATGCAACACGACTTACCGTGTTAGTTTTTCTGTTTATTTATTGCCGACTTGCTAGCTAACTACACAGATTAGCTTCTTTTTCCTCTTATTCGATGAGAGGAATGAGCTTCACACAGCGCCGCCAGCTGGACGGAGGGTGGAACTGTAGGTTGGCACAGATAAAGATAAAGATAAATAAGATAAAATAGACTTTATTAATCCCACACTTTGGGACATTCCCTTGTTAGCAACAAAAGAAAAATTCACACACATCAGAATAACAAAAACACACATTAAATAGACATAGGAGCAATATACAGAAAGTATTATAAGAAATAGAAAAAATATATAGTATATATAGTTAAAGTAATAATAGTAACATGTACATCATACATGTACATCATTATTATAAATAGGCAGTTAAAAAAATATATATACACAGATATAGAGCTACTTTCAATTTTGATTATTGTGTGTGTGTGTGTGTGTGTGTGTGTGTGTGTCTGCCTGCCTGTGTGTGTGTGTGTGTGTGTGTGTGTGTCTGTCTGTGTGTGTGTGTGTGTGTGTGTGTGTGTGTGTCTGTTTGCCTGTCTATTTGTCTGTCTGTGTGTTTGCCTGTCTATTTGTCTGTCTGTGTGTGTGTGTCTGTGTGTGTGTGTCTGTGTGTGTCTGTATGTCTGTGCGTGTGTGTGTGTCTGTTTGTCTGTCTATTTGTCTGTCTGTGTGTTTGTGTGTGTATTTAAAGTGTGTGGATTCTGTAAAGTGTCTTTGAGTTCAAGTGTATATATGTATATATAGCAGCTATATATAAAGAAATAAAATGCATTATTATTACTTATATTGTCGTACAGTGTACTACAGTTGAAGTAGCCCATTGTGTAGTCTTACTTTACAGAGTCAGATTATTAAAACAAACAGTAATCAGCTAATAAATGAGTATGTTTTGATAATACTTTTGTACTTTTACTTGTAGACCATAGTCCAGCCAGTTTTCAGGCTTTTTTGTCACATGTTGACGGTACTTTGGCTTGTTCCAGATGCCAGGTACAGACTGTGCTATCATCACACTTTCTCTGCAGATAAGCATCCAGTTAGTTAATGATTAATGTCTGCTGTTGTATGAGGCCCCACATCTGAGCCCAGATGTACAAATATGGGCAACAACACACAAAAACAGCAGGTTGATTATCAGGAATAAAGATTAAACTCAATATAACAACCATAAACCGGGGGCGTAACTTTGGGTTCAGCATTGGGAGGTCCCGGGACGTATAGGGACTAAAAACATCGAAACAATTTTAGAAAAAAAACTTTTTAAAAAAGCAACAAAAAGCTCTGAAAATACCACAAAATGCACCAAAAACTTAAAAAAATAAAAAAACTTGGAAAAGCTTTGGAAAAAGCGCCCAAAACTGAGGAAAAAAGCAACAAAAATCTCTGAAATAAGCAACAAAAACCTCTGAAATAATCAACAAAAACCTCTGAAAAAAACACCAATTTTCATTTGGAAAAACTTTGGGAATAAAGAGCACAAAAAACCCTCTGAAAAGCACGAAAAACTTTACAAAAAGTGCCAAAAACTAAGAAAAAAAGCAACAAATACCTCTGAAAAAAGCAACATTTCTTTGAAAAAAGCGCCAAAAACGTTGAAAAAAAGCACAAAAAACTTTATAAAGTGCAACAAAATGTGTATTACATTATTAAAATTGTAAATTACACCTATGCCATAAACTGAGAGGAATCTGAAGATAAGGAATAGAATCAGATAGATTTTATAATTCATTAAGACTGAATAACCTCTTTAAAACCAGGTTAAAATGCATGGAGGCTAGTTCAGTCAGAGCATAGAGCTGATATCTTATCTGTAACTGAACGACTCATAATTCTGCAAATATTTACAGTCTCAGCAAGTCAAGACGACGGCGGAGAACAGAGAAACTGAAGTTACAAAGTGCAGATTAACATGTCGACCCAGCCAGAGATCAGAATATCTAAAATTGCGTCTGTGTTTTCATAAAAACAGCAGAAATATGAAGGGAGTCTGGTGTAAAAACACTGCCTCCTCCTCTGCTTGTCTCTCTCTCCTCTCTGAGACTCAGCGCTGGAATGTAACTGAGTACATTTACTCCAATACTGTTATAAAGTCCAAACGTTGAGCCACTTGTACTTTACTTGAGTTTTCCGCTACATCTCAGGAAGGTATATTGTATTTTTTACTCCACTTTTAATACTTTAACTAGGCCTACATTTTCCTGACAATACTAACAGACTTTTACTGAAGTAACATTTTCAACGCAGGACTTTTACTTGTAACAGAGTATCTTTACAGTGTGGTATTACTATATTTACTGCAGTAAAGGATCGGAATACTTCTTCCAGCGCTGTTTTATGACTCAGTGAAAGGTTCTTCTGCCTGCAAACAGCCACGTCCGCAGTTTTTCTTTTACAGGAGAGTCAGAAACAGCTGCTGCCTGTTTTCATGAAGTCAGCTGGGCTGCGAGCAGCGGGCGGAGCCAGATGTTGTAAACAGTCAGGGATCAGCCCAGACCAGAATATTCAAAGGAGATTGTTGTCTCCCATATGCTCCAGCTATATGATGATAGAATAACCCTTCACCGGCTGTATTCACATGAATGTTTGTAGCGAACTTCAGATAATTCGATTGACAAAGTGGCTGGAAACATACAGTATACTGACTTTACTCAAAACTTAATAACACAAACAGTCTGTTGACCCTTTTACTGCTGATACTTGTACTACATAAGTGTTCAAATTCAGAGTTTAAGTTTGTAACATCTAACTTGATGTTTTGTGTGTGTGTGTGTGTGTGTGTGTGTGTGTGTGTGTGTGTGTGTGTGTGTGTGTGTATGTGTGTGAAAACTTGTTTTCTTTGTAGTTTTTATTTTTATGTTTCAATGTTCTTTTATACACCATCTTAGTACTTTTCTGTACAGCACTTTGGTCAGCTTAAGCTGTGTTTCAATGTGCTCTAGAAATAAACTTTACTTACTTATTTACTTACTTATTTAGGCCTACTTACTTATTTACTTACTTACTTATTTACTTACTTACTTATTTACTTACTTACTTATTTATTTACTTAATTACTTACTTATTTATTTACTTACTTATTTATTTACTTATTTATTTACTTACTTATTTACTTATAAGTAGGTGTTAGGAAATGAACTCGTACTTTATTTGTACTTTACATCTGGTGCTACTTTATACTTCTACAACTCTACGTCTCAGAGATAATACTTCTTACTGCTCTACGTTTATCTGACAGGTTGTGTAGTAGTTTCTTGAAGAAGTCTTGTTTTTTCTATGTACCCTAGTAAGTAAGTAGGTAGGTAAGTAAGTAAGTAGCCTAGTAAGTAAGTCGTTAGTTAAATAGCCTAGGTAAGTAAGTAGGTAGGTAAATAAGTAAGTAAGTAGACTAGTAAGTAAGTACCTTAGTAAGTAAGTAAGTAAGTAAGTAGTTAGTTAAGTAGCCTAAGTGGGTAAGTAAGTAAGTACCCTAGTAAGTGAGTAGGTAGGTAAGTAAGTAAGTAAGTAAGTAGGATTTTTTTTAACTTTAAACAAAGCAGAGCCTCTGACTTTTTTGGGTAAATGGATTTCCTATGGGAGTGGCCATTTGGTGCCTGTTCTCCCTCCTTTCCTTTTGTAAGATAAAATGTTATGTTTTTATGTTAACAGTGTAACTGAACTCTTCTTTTCTTCAACGTTTGGAAGTCTTGAGTTTGTTTTAGTTCTGATAATACCTTAACTGAAGTATTTTCCACTGTGACCTATTTCTTCCAGACTAAAAGCAGAGCTGTGACTGTAACATCTGGAGTTTATTCTAACCTCAGATGGCCTGTCATTACAGCATGATGACTGGAGTTTAAATTCAGAGCGGGACATGGTTTTTCCTTCTGTGGTTAGAAAGGTCTTTGTGTTTACAGCGTCAAATCTTTCCTGATGTGAGATATCAGAGCATTTCTGTTGTTAAATCTAGGCTAAAGACACATATTTAAACACAATAATCTCTCAAACTGTTATTGTTATTATTATAATCTCTCAACACTGTTTGTGTTTTTGTGAATTGCTGCTTGTTGTCGTCCTTGGGATGTTCTTTTGTTTTCTTTCTACTTTTTATGTTTCAATGTTCTTTTATACACCATCTTAGTACTTTTCTGTACAGCTTAAGCTGTTTTTAAATGTGCTCTAGAAATAAATATTACTTATTTACTGACTTACTTACCTACTTATACTTACTTGCCTACTTACTTATACTTATACGTACTTACTTACTTGCCTACATACCTATACTTATATATACGTACTTACTTATACTTAGGCCTACTTATACTTACTTACTCGCCTACTTACTTACTTACTTACTTACAGGTACTTACTTACTTACTAGGGTACCTATTTACTTACAGTACTTACAGAAGCTAACTACTTACTTACTTACTTACTTACTAGGGTACTTACTGAGGCTACTTTCTTACTTACTTACTTACTTACCTACCTACTCACTAGGGTACTTACTTACACCCACCCACTAGGATACTTATACTTATTACCTACTATATTACCTACTTAGGCTACTTACTTATCTACTTACTAGGCTACTTACTTACTTACTTACTTACAGCTACTTACTTACTTACCTACTTTCTTACTTACTCACTTACTTACTTACCTACTTTCTTACTTACTTACTTACTTAACTACTTACTTACTAGGGTACTTACTTACTTACTTACCTATTTACTTACTCAGCTACTTACTTACCTATTTACTCAGCTACTTACTTACTTACTTACTTACTTACCTACTTACTCACTAGGGTAGTTTCTTACCTACTTAGGCTACTTACTTAACTACTTACTTACTGGGCTACTTACTTACTTACTTACTTACCTACTTACTTACTTGGCTACTTAATTACTTACCTACTTACTAGGCTACTTACTTACTTACCTTTCCTACTTACTTCCTTACTTACATACTAGGCTACTAGTAACATGGACTAGGCAGATGGATCATAACATAAACTATTATTTTGTTGTTTGAGTACAGAAAATGTAAACACGTGTCTGCAGAAAAGTTGTTTCTCTCTGTCCTTTCTCTCTCTGATAAGTTCAGTCCAAAGTTTGTTTTAGATGGAAATGTCACGAGTTGTTTGACAACGATTAGATGAGATAACAGCACACACAGACACACACACACACACACACAGACACACACAGACACACACACACGTGTCAGAGCGGTGTGAAGAGTGCAGCTGCTGATTCAAATGAGATTGTTCACATATGAAGGTCAGAGTCACACGTGAGTCCATAAAACCAACACAAAGCACAACTCATGTTACATGGTTTGTATTTTATTTGATAAAATCCTTTCACATTAGTGGTAGTTTTATGACTTCATTCCAGTGTTTTTTTTTTCAATATAATCAATGAAAAACATCTTCCAAACACTTTATAGACATATTAAGATTGCTGTCTTCCCGTTGACCAGGAAACTTTCTGTTTTTCTGGTTCAAAGATTTCAAATTAAAACGTTTTTCTCAACGTTTTTGGTTGTCTTTCTCGACACTTTTGTCGGTTTTCCTGACGTTTTTGTCACTTTTCCCGACATTTTTGTAATTTTCTTTTACAATTTTTGTCACTATTTCCCAATTTTTTTTAATGCGCTTTTTGACGTTTTTTTGTTTTTTTCATCCACGTTTTTTTAAATCTTTTTCCAACATTTTAGTCACTTTTTTCAAAGTTCTTTTATAGTTTTTTTCCAAATGCTATGAAATTGAATAAAAAACCCACGTTCAATGAAAGTCGAGAACTGATCATTTATTTGACTTGTTAAGAGCGTTGTAATTTTGGCCAATTTGGTCTTGGCTGTCAAGCAAATAAACAATCAAAAATGCTAGAATAAAGAAAGACATTACCCATAAGGTGGCACGTTGCTTTCTCTTCTCCATCACTGATGGGAGGGAATTAAAGACGACCAGCCGGTCCAATGACATGCCGAATTGGAGATGAACTCATGTTTTAGTCATTGATAGTCACTGAATCATTTCTTATGATATGTGACTTTACAAAGTAGTAGAAAACTTAAATTGGCAATTTTCTAAATGACATTTGGCACATAGAACTTTTGAAAGTAATGTAGTGGAGTTAAAAAAGTACAATATTTCTCTCTGAAATGTAGCGGAGTAGAAGTAGAAAGTGGCATGAAAAGAAAAGACTCAAGTAAATGTACCTCAACATTTGGACTTAACTACAGTACTGGAGTAGATGTACTTAGTTATATTCAACACTGGCTGCAGCTTTAGTCATTCCTCTAATCTGCACTTGTTAACTCCTGTTTTTTGGCCTTCCCCGCGGTCGTCTCAACCCGCGTGAGACTGTAAATATTTGCAGAAACATGAGCTGAGCGGTTCAGTTGTGTGTGTGTGTGTGTGTGTTTGTGTGTGTGTGTGTGTGTGTGTGTGTGTGTGTGTGTGTGCAGGAACTTGTAACACAGCCAGAGTACACACAGATAGCTTATGAGCTGTATGGTCTGACTGAACCAGCCTGCATGCATTATAACCTTGTTTTATTCTAAGTAGGTCATTCATACTTGTGTTGTGTTCAGGTTCTGGATACTAACTTCTCCAAATCAAATCAAAATCAATAACTCTAAACTTCATTCAAAAACAGGTCGACAAAACCCAACAACAACCTCTGCAGGGTCAGAGATTAATACCATCTAATAAAATCATGGAGGAGGAAAGATAAACCTGCTGACTGAAAACATCCTGAACACATCCGGCTGCTGCAGCGGCCGCTGTGTGTGAGTGTGTGTGTTTGTGTGTCTGTCTATGTGTGTGTGTGTGTCTGTCTGTCTGTCTGTGTTTGTGTGCGTGCGTGCATGCGTGCGTGTTTGTGTGTGTGCTGTTATCTCATCACACCGCCCTGACCTGTGTGTGTGTGTGTGTGTGTGTGTGTGTGTGTGTGTGTGTGTGTGTGTGTGTGTGTGTGTGTGGAGGAGGAGCTCCGTGTCTCTCTGTTATAAAAACAGCGAGACATCTCCGCAGAGACAGCTTGTTTTTCTGCTCGGGCAGAAGAAGAGAAGAAGACACAAGCGGCTTCAAGTTATTGACTTTTTTGACTTTTTGTTGTTGTTTCTGTTGTTTCTGAAGTTTCTGAAGTTTGACAAACTTTCTTTCTCGGAGCAAAATCTCAGAGAAACAAACATGAGTCACGTCGACGTGAAGAACCTGAAGCCTTCCAACTTTGAAGGCGAATACTACGACAAATATGAATATTATAACTTAACCGATAAATACACAGGTGAGAAATGGCGTCACTCTTTTTCTTTTTCTCCCATTCTGGCTACGTTAAGAAGCCGCTACATCTTGACTAAAGGTGGTTAACAACATGAACTTTCCTTCACAGAAGGATCAGCCCGTAAAGGCAGGACGAAGAAGGAGGCCAGCGACAACACCAACAGACACAGCCCCTCCGGACACGAGCGCAAGATTGTGGAGAAGCTCCAGAACGCGGAGAAGAAAGCCAAGGAGTGAATGCTGAGGTGAGACCGAATTTATCTACCGAAAAGAGCGGTACATCTGTGTTAATGTCTCGTTAACTGTACACCGAATTTAGGCGTGGCTGTTATATATGAGATCGGGGTAGTTGTTGAGTCATTTCATGTGCTCTGTACTTTAACAGAGTCTGTCAAGTGTTTAAGTTGACAGATCTCTGAATGACATCTGGCACACGGAACGCGATTGTGACTCAAAAGCAGATTTTTATGCTCTCATTAGTGTTATTTTTTGCTGTTGATGTCTTTATAATCCTGTGCCGAATTAGAGAGTCCCTGTTATTGTTCGGACTGGTTAAGTCGCTGAATCACTGTATCTGCTTCATACTTTCGCAACTCGGCAGAAACGTACAATTGGCACATTTCTTAATGGGGTTTGGCACATACAACTGCCCATCCTTCAAAGTTCACAAGTGGACGTTGCTGCCAACCAAAAACTAAGTGTTTACTCTTGTTACATCTATCTAACCCATGCCGAATTTGAGAGGGCCTATTTCACTTGTTTTTGATCAAGTTGCTGAATCATTTTATATGCTATGTGATTTCAGAAAGTTGGAACAAACCTTAAATTGGCAATTTTCCAAATGACGTTTGTCACTTTATGTTACACAGTCTTTAGTGTTCAGGATCTATTCTTACAAGTGACTTAGATATGACAAACGCTGACTCATGTTATGTGCTCTGCCTGAATGACATTTGGAGCATGGAACTTTTTTAAATGTTTTCGAAGGTAAAATGCGTAGAGACAAAAATAAATAAATAAATGTAAACCCACAAAGTCTGTAAGATGTTTTTCTTTGTTTTGTTTTTTATTTAAATATGAGGACATATTTCCTACCACCACTAGGGCACGCTGCAGAACCCTAACCCATATCCTGGTATGGTTTGGAGGACTGGTTGTTTTTACCAGAACCACTGTCTCCGGTTCAGTGAAGTATCTTTTTACTGACCCCAGATGTTGTTTTGTAACCCAGGGCGACTCGGACGGCTCATCCCGGATACCGACCCTGGCCTCCATGGCGACAGAACGAGACGTACAGACGGCAGGAAGCGTCCCGGCGCTCCCGGCGGGGCGGCGGCGGTTTAACCTGCAGAGGGCGTGACGCGGAGGCTGCAGCTCCAGATGTTCCAGATGAGGAGGAGCTCTAATCAGGGCAGCACGCAGCGACTCCTCGGGCCGCCCCCGCAGGTTGTTGTGAAGAACTCGCCCGCGGTGGCGTGCACCTTGCTGACCGCGGCGGGGCACACACAGCGATTCTGGTGATGGTGACAGTTTTGAATGGATATTTTTTTCCTATATTACGTATTTTTTTTTTTTTTTAAATAACGTAAAGCCCTTTGAAAACTTGTTTTTGAAAAGTGCTTTATAAATGAAGGTATAACTCTGCCTCTGATTGGCTTACCCTGGCATTCTATAAGCAATCCTACTTCCCGTGCCTAAACCTAACCAATCCAACCAACGTAGGCAACGAGTGCTAGCCAATCAGACGCAGAGTAGGGCAGGACATACACATTTTCAAGTGTTTTTTTACTATTAAAACCAGTTCTTAAATGACTCGACTCTGTTGTATTTTTTTTTCACCTCTGAATTCAAAAGTTCAGAAG
>NC_041345.1:30621987-30674487 GCF_004354835.1 Perca flavescens
ATAATAATTACATCTTCTTGGTTGTCTGAATACATCCATCGTTAATTTAGATAAGCATGTAAATGATCAGGAACAACAAAAACATAATGTTTAACGTTAGTGAATATTTGGGGGTGCTTCATCCACTTTGTCACTCTAAAAAACAACTGTGTAGTAACAGCTGTGTGTCTATTTTAACAGAAATTGTCCGTAGAACGGGATTCACATTTGTATTTTAGTTTTCACTTCAAAATGCATAAACGTGGTTTTGGGACACTTTTTTTCCTAACATTTTGGGCGATTTTGCGACGTTTTTTGTCATATCTGAGATATGAAATGACGCTGTCGTAGGGCTACGGGCCGTCAGCCCCACTGGCCGTCAAATCCGTGAGGGGCTAGCCCCACTCGGACACATTCGGGCTCTCATAGTCTATTGATTATTATCTTGAATTAATTCAAGGTGCTCTAAGCGATGTTGGGTGACGTTACTTCGTCATTGTATTGTCAAACAAAACGAGACTAACTCGCCCCTCCTTCCTCATCCCTTCCCCCCCTCTCCCTTCTGTGCACTAACCACCCCAACCCCCACCCCCGACTCCTTCTTGTCGGTTATTGGCTGGAACACTGTTTGTTATGTTTGGTGGTGCAGGTTGGCGCACTTTGTTTTTGTTGGCGTTTGTGGAGCCTGGGCTGTCTACAGAGACCTCGTTGTTTTTTTACAGACAGCTAGCAGATAGTGAGGAGATGTTTTTTTACAGTGTGTTCTGGGGACAGGCAGCTAGCAGATAGTGAGGAGATGTTTTTTACAGTGTGTTCAGGGGACAGGCAGCTAGCAGATAGTGAGGAGATGTTTTTTTATAGTGTGTTCAGGGGACAGGCAGCTAGCGGATAGTGAGGAGATGTTTTTTTACAGTGTGTTCAGGGGACAGGCAGCTAGCTGATAGTGAGGAGATGTTTTTTTACAGTGTGTTCTGGGGACAGGCAGCTAGCAGATAGTGAGGAGATGTTTTTTACAGTGTGTTCAGGGGACAGGCAGCTAGCAGATAGTGAGGAGATGTTTTTTATAGTGTGTTCAGGGGACAGGCAGCTAGCGGATAGTGAGGAGATGTTTTTTACCCGGACACAGCTCTCACTTTGGTCATACAGAGATTGGATGGCCCTGAGTAGAGACCGGCAGAGAGGCTGCAGCCCTTCGGGCCCTTCGGTACCCTGCAACTGCCTCCGGAGTCCTCCGGGATAACATATCCCGGAAAGACTCCTTCTTCAGTCGGACGGCTTCCCTGACCACCGGTGTCCACCACGGTGTTTGTGGGTTACCGCCCCTTGAGGCACCTAAGACCCTAAGACCACAGCTCCTCGCCGCAGCTTCAGCAATGGAAACTTTGAACATTGTCCACTCGGGTTCTATGCCCCCAGCCTCCACAGGGATGCACAAAAAGCTCCGCCGGAGGTGTGAGTTGAAAGTCTGTCGGACAGGGGCCTCCTCCAGACGTTCCCAATTTACACGTTTGGGCTTACCAGGTCTGTCCAGAGTCTTCCCCCACCCCCTGACCCAACTCACCACCAGATGGTGATCGGTTGACAGCTCTGCCCCTCTCTTCACCCTAGTGTCCAAAACATAAGGCCTCAGATCAGAGGAAACGATTATGAAATCGATCATTGACCTTCGGCCTAGGGTGCTCTGGTACCAGGTACACTTATGAGCATCCCTATGTTCGAACATGGTGTTCGTTATAGACAATCCATGACTAGCACAGAAGTCCAACAACAAACAACCACTCTGGTTTAGATCAGGGAGGCCGTTCCTCCCAATCACGCCTCTCCAGGTGTCTCCATCATGTGTTTTTTTTGATGATTTTTTTCAATGCTTTTGATGTTTTTCCTAAAGATTTTGGTACTTCTTTTTCAAAGGTTCTTTGGTGCTTTTTTTATCGACTTTTTGTGTTTTTCGCTCATTTTTTTAAAGTGTTTTTTGTTGAAGTTTTTGTGTTATTTTTCTACTTTTTTGTTTTTTACATTTTTATTGTTTTTTGGGTTTTTTTCAATGGTTTTGGGCTTTTTTGGCGCTTCTTTGAGGGGGAAATGACACAAAGCTGAAGTTAATTTAAAAACCCTAAAAGATTCGGGGCTTTTGACCCAAATCAACCATTCGGTTGCTGGAGCACTAGAAGACCCGCCCCCCTTCTAGCCACCACCATGCTCCTGTCTGCAGCAGCCTCTCCCCCCTCCACCCACCCTCTGACACCTGCTGACTGTGAATGACCTGCAGTGTGAACCTGAAGCGTGATTTGGTTTTCAGTTTATTGACCGCCTCGCTCGACGTGAGCAGGAACTCAAACCACAGACGGGATGTTTCACTCGGCTCGTTTAACACAGAACCGCTGGAGCCGGCTCTCATAAAACCTCTCTTTCTGCTGAAGATATAAATCTAAAAACACAAATATATAGTTTAGAATACAATACACTTCATTGTCCCCGAGGGGAAGTTAGGCTTGGGCATAATGCTGCAATCTGTTGCCTCACAAATCAAACATTGCAGAAAACCCATTCTAAAATCAACATAAAAACATCAACATAAGATCATAAGCATCTTAGGACATAAAAGAAGGACACACATGACTGTACAGACATAATACGACATCGTAAAGTTCCAATATGTAATATATTTACTGTAATAAATCCAAAAATGTCCCCCATGCGTCATAAGATATTAAGGAAACATGCTAAGGTGATGACAACTATGCTAATGCCAGTATTTTCTCCTTTTGAAATTTCCGTTCCATTACGGAATTTCTGTTTGTGTTTTGGCCTGTGTGTTGTTATCATCTGCCCAGTTTGACAGCCAGGCCGGGTTGCCAGATATACCTGTAAAATATTAAACCCAGCGCGCTACAGCTGTAGCGTTAGTACAGCCATGAAAGCAGCAAACAAACAAACAGGATCAATGTAGATAGATTCTACCCGACCTAAAAGAAATGGCATGTTTTAGCAGTTTTGTGACCAGAGACATAACAAACCCCGGTTAAATATGTATTGGAAAGATGGAGACAGCTTAGAGCCCAAAAGGACGCTGAGTTGGCTAATTTCCTCCTGAAGGTAGCTAAGCATTAGCTTCAGGCTAATTTATCACGGCTACAAGGGACAGGCATTTTATGTAATTTCAACATTTGTGTACTCACATTGAATTATATAGCTAGAGTAGCTGAGTTGGTTACTCGCAAAAACAATTGAGACACAGCCAGTAAGTGATCCTGACTGGTCCTGGCTAACGCCACCATACTAACCCTGCTAACTGCTACGTTACCAGAGGAGCCGGCAAGCGGGCCACGGCTGTTTACAATGTGTAGCCTGTTCAGCATCCGTAGCTGACAACAGTGAGTTATTTGAAGCCGAGAGAGGGGGGCTGTACATCGGGAAGAGAGTACCGTGAGTTTGCAGTGTGTTTAGCGATTGTTGCCGTAATTCTAAACCAATAAAGTGTGTGTTAAGCCAATCAGTCGGGTGGAAAAGAACGGCAAAGTAGTGTTATTTTTGCGGTTCCTACAGTAATTCTAAGCCAAGGAAATGTGTCTGTCAGTTAGGTACAGAGTTCCGAATGAGCACGGGCTTTTATAACTGTCAATATAGCCAGCATCTAACGTTAGCTACTCCGCTGTGCTGTGGAGTAACGTCTGGCTACGTGAGATAAGCATCTAGCAGCATTGTTGCTGCGGTCTCAGCCTGGCAACCAATGTGAGCTTGGAGTCTGTCCAGTATTTTGAATTTGAACCGCAGTAACTATTTCAAACACTATCTATCAGTATTACATGTGGCACTAACTGTAATAAGAGATACAAGTTGCTCACTGTAGTTTTTAGAGACTGTATTTTGGTCTTTGTGCTGACCTGTGCATCCATATCGGTTTATCTTTTCTTAATTAGCATGTCTGTAACAAATATGAAAGATTAATTTGCAGGCAGAGTACCAACGTTTTCCCTCTGTGGTGTTGCCAGGTGCTGGTTACTGATTTCTCCTCTGTTGATTTTAGTTTTCAGTCTGCAGGCTCAAAGGTCAGAGCAGAAAGGTTACAAATCAAAATCAATAACTCTACTAATGACTTCCTTCATACTAAAGATTTATTCAAAAACAGGTCGATAATATCCTGAAAACATCCTGTTGCTGCCAGCGACCCTATCTTAGTGTGTGTGTGTGTGTGTGTGTGTATGTGTTCTTGTTTAACTATATTCGTGGGGTCCAAAAAGCGGGAGTCCAGTATACCTGTAGGGTCCCGACAGCTTTGAAGGTCTGTTTGAGGGTTAAGACTTGGTTGTAGGATTAGGGTTAGAATTAGGTTATGGTTAGGGTGAGGGTTAAGGTTAGGCATTCAGTTGTGATGGTTAAGGTTAGGGTAAGGGGCTAAGGAATGCATTATGTCAATGACGGGTCCCCACAAAGATAATGCCGCAAACCTGTGTGTGTGTGTGTGTATGTGTGCGCGCATTTGTGTGTGTGTGTGTGTGTGTCTGCTAGACTGATCCCGAGCTGTGAGGTTGTGAAACGCAGTTTCTGCTCCTCCTGTAGAAGACACAAGTCTGTATGAAATCAACTGTTTCCAGTTTCCAAAATGTGAGAATTTTTATGCTTTAAGTACATTTTCCTGATGATACTTCAAGACTTACTGAAGTAACATTTTCAATTCAGCACTTTTACTTTTACAGTGTGGAAGTAGTACTTTTACTTAAAGGTTCTCTAAGCGATGCCACACGTTTTTTTAGGCTACAACATTTTTTTGTCACATACAGCAAACATCTCCTCACTATCTGCTAGCTGCCTGTCCCCTGAACACAATGTAAAAAACATCTCCTCACTATCTGCTAGCTGCCTGTCCCCTGAACACACTGTAAAAAAACATCTCCTCGCTATCTGCTAGCTGCCTGTCCCCTGAACACACTGTAAAGAAAACGCCAACAAAAACAAACTGGCCAACCTGCACCACCAAACATAACATACAGTGTTCCAGCCAATAACCGACAAGAAGGATTTGGGGGTGGGGATTGTGGGGGGGAGGGGGTTAGTGCGTGGAAGCACGGAAGGGAGGGGGAGGGGACGGGATGAGGAGGAGGAAGGGGCGAGCTAGTCTCCGTTTTGTTTGACAATACTTCGAATGTCAACAAGAAGTAACGTCACCCAACATCGCTTAGAGCACCTTTAAGTAAAGGATTTTACTACTTCTGCCACTGCTGCCAGAACCAGAGCGGTTCAAAAAGTTAGTTGAGCTCTATTGTATTTTTAAATTCTGATCTGTTATAAATGAATACCAAATGCTTATGGAAGTTGATCATATGTTAACCCTTCATAATTTTACATTCAAATATCATTATATAAAAACTGTTTAAATTCTCAATAAAGCAAGAGACAACAAAACAAAAGGTTTTTTCTGACTCCTTTATTTGAGATGCAACAGCTGTGCTTGAGCAAACACAAAGTGATGATCCATCAGACGGTAGGGTTGATAATCTTGCACATGAAGGATTTTCTCTGTGTTACGTTCAGTAATGATGACCATGAACGGACGATTGAACTTCAACACAGGGACAGGGTCCAAGACGGCATCCAATACGAAGATTCCTGTGACAGCTGAAGCCTCGGCTCCGGCCTCGTCCATGTCCAGCGCAGTGGCGGATCTAGAAAATTTTACATGGGGGGGCAAAGGGGTAGCGAGAGATCTTGGTAGGGTGGCAAGGGAAGACGGTACATGGGAACCCCCATATGTAAACTGCTATGCCCTACTACGCCCCGCGACGCCCTGCTATGCCCTAAACTGCTACAACTATTATTTCTAGTCATAGTTCCATTATCTTTTTTTGTTACTATAATTACCATTATTATGAATCATAATTCTCTATATCTGTATATCTGTATCCATCTGTATCTAACTGGCAGCGGCCACCAAGACCCTGGATCTGTCTGATGTTTCTGCCCAAAAGGAAGTTTTTCCTCGCCACTGTTGCACCAAATGCTTGCTCTTTGGAGAATTGTTGGGTCTTTGTAATTTAAAGAGTGTGGTCTAGACCTACTCTATCTGTAAAGTGTCTTGAGAAGAGTGAACTGTTGTTGTATATGTACATATTTACATATCTAACCCTATAACATATACAACAGAATGGAAAAAGCCAAAAACTGAAAAAACGTCATGTCACGACATGTTATGTTACTGTACTGCAATTTATATGGAAGGAGAATATAAACCCACCATATGGTCCAGGGGTAACTGCAACCTCCTCTTCCTCTCTGTCATCTTCATCTGCCTCCTCCTGATCAGCCTCTGTCCCTCTCTCTGAAGCTGCAGCCTCCTCTTCATCCCTCACTGTCAATTCTTCCTTTCCCTCTTCTCTTTCACTCATTTCTGCATCTCCTTCTGTGGTCTTCTCCTGCTCTGACCTGCCTGGTCTCTCCAGTTTACTGTCTTCTCCTTCTTCATTTCCCTCCTTCTCTTCCTCCTGTGCACATCTCAGGATTTTCTTGGCTGGCAATATCCCCACTTTTAGGCTTCAGCTAATATCTCCAGCTACTCTGGCCTGCAAAAGTCAAGATGTCAAAAGCTCTTGTTATTCTTCTATTACATTACACTGTATGGCCCTGTAGCTAATTAAGTTGCCTAAAATACATAAGATCAGACGAGATTTATTACATGCACACATCAGTTATGTTTAGACTAGGCTTTGTAATCCCGTTGTATTTGTTGTTTTCCCAGTTTGACAGTAAAGGATGTTGCCTGGTTTAATTTGTGCAGCCATACTGCCGTGATATGTGAGAGGAAGTGGATTTTATAATACTCCTTAACTAATCATATACAAATGATCAGTCTCAGCAAGCACTGTGTAGTGTGTTGTAAGGTAACGCCACCGAAACGGCGACCCTCTGTAAACGTTATGAATTCAAACATGGCAGTTTGTAATATTTTGTATTATGCTCTTCTTGTCTTTACTGAAATCAAACTAATCAAACAGCAGAAGACAAACATTTACTGAATCTGACTAGGGCACGAGTTTCGTTTGGCTATGAGAGCCCTAAACAATGATATGCTGTTTTTGCCGCTGACAGACTCAGATTATTATTCAAAGTGTCTGACAACATTATGGAAAGGATCCCTATAGAGAGAGACCTTTTTGTTAAAAAGTAAGGTCCTTTTAGTTTAACATGAAACAGCCCCGAAATCACCATCACCAAATCTACCAGACTCCATGTAAATAATCAGTATTTTTAGCGTGTATAGAGCCAGCATATTTCCACATGTAAATGGATGAATTAAGGGTTTATTTCAAGCAAACCAGAGTGGTGATTGTTGACACAGCGGAAAGTTTGAACCAAGACGGCTTTTGATAGTTTTATTTGGTTTCTGTCCACTTTGAATGAAGTGTGTTTTATGATGATAAAAGTACTGATTGTTTACATTGAGTCTGGTGTAGTTTGGTGAAGGTGATTTCAGGGCTGTTTCATGTTAAACTAAAAGGATCTTACTCTTTAACAAAATGGTCTATCTCTGTAGGGACCCTGACTTAATTAAGTTGATATAAAGTTAAAACAACTATAATAATACATTTTATTCATGGGCACCTTTCTTGATACTCAATGACACATAAACAAATAGTAAAAGATTGATGATGCACAACAAAGACCACACAATTACAAATCAATGAACAACTACAGACAAATACTATTAAATTAAACTCTGTTTCTGTCCTGTGTGTGTTTGACCCATCCACCAACCTGCCTCCTTACCAGGATGCAATATTTTTTTCCCACTTCGGCCACGCCAATACCCGCCCTTCAAAAGCTAGTATTGGCCAGGCGTCCATGCTTACGCAAGGTAACGTAGCCCCATTTGTTCAGGTCCTATCCCCTGACCAATCAGCTATCCTAACCTTAACCACTCGAGGTCAAATGCCAAACCCCAACCAATCTACCAATCCCACTGGGATTCGTAATCTTGCTACCAGGACATTTGGCGCTCTTATACTTCCTCACCTTACTTCCTGCTTTGCTCCCGTCAGAACTACTACGGCCACTAGAGGGCGCTGACACTGGACACCTACATATAGGTCAGAATGATGCTGGAACATACTACTTATGGGGGAACTTTTTGAGGGAGGTCAGTCTATCAGACAGGACAAAGCTGGGTACTTTCAGTGTCAAAGCTTCCACATATTAGAAGCATAAATTAAGATTGTCCCAACCTGTGTCCCATAGCCTTTAACCATTTGTTGACGTGGTTCGGGGAGATGGCATTCTCCAGTGTTGCCATGACGTTAGGCAACATCAGCAGCATGGAGTAGGAGCTGTTGAAGGGGAGCTGAAGGACCGTTGTCTTCAGCTCGTGGACGTGATAGGTGTGGAAATGGTCCTCCTGATTCGTCATCACAGCTGGAACCTGGACGGTGACAATTTAAACATGAAGACACACAGAACAAATGATGATGCTTAATTGGACTGGGACTCAAATCCATTCAGCCCTTTTTCTGTCAAAAAAAATGGCAAAAGGGTTGAAAAAAGCAGCAGACGTCATAAACAAATAAGGGTGTGGCCATTTCGCTCAGTTGGTAGAGAAGGCGCACCTTTATTCCCCAATGCAGAAGGTCCAGGGTTCGAATCCGACCTGTGATGGTTTTCCTGCGTGTCGTCCCCCCCCCCCTCCCCTTTTGTGTCATTAAAGGCGGAAATTCCCATAACATGTTTTTAAGCTTAAGTTACCTTGGTAACTCGTCTCGCTCCTCCCTAGCGCCTGTGAGCGGAAAAACCACCCTTGCAACTTCCCTCGGCGTCAGGAAGTATCGCGTGATATCAGGTCTCGCCATGTAACGGATTGCTTCAGGGCACTGCACACATATGCCCATTCAGGAACCGGCTAGCAAGGTAGCGATGGAGTTTTTCACACTATCGTCTAGGAAAGCATTGTCGGAGGAACAGAGAAAGAGGAAACGGCAGACTGACCGAGAGAGGAGTCAGACACAAGTAAACATAGGAGCTGTATATACAAATACTTTATATGCGTAACTTCGTTAATGAAGAATTCCCAACGGACTAGGTTTAGGCTGAACCCTGAATGTTGATGATGTCCCTGTTAATTACTGGGACTCAAATAAATTTTTTTCTGAATTAAGAATGGAACTCTGAACCTTGGTGTTTCGTCCACGTTGAAGTCACCCTGCTTGGTGAGCCTAGGGTCAAACTGAGTCGCCCACTTTCCTGTTAGACAGTGAGCAGAAACAATACACAACCTTTGGTTTAATACGTTCAATTTAACCTCAAAATATGTAAACAGATCTTACATTATTACATTAGATCATTACAGACTGACTAGATCTCATCCCACAGGAACTTCTTACCTTTGTAATAGATGTAGCTGATGAGACACATGACTATGTTTGGATCCAGGAGTTCCACCAGCTTGTCAATCTTCCCGTTGGTCTTCTCCTGCACGTACTTATTGATGGTATCAGCACTTTCTTTGGTTTTGGCGAAGTCCACATTGAACCCATCTGCGAAGTACGACTGCTTCAGGGTCTGCAGGAAATCCGGCTTCGGCTTGAAGTTGTTGTCCACGAACACGGCGGTCCCTTCGTTGGCCTCCTCCTGAGATGTGTCGTTGGCCCTCTGGAGGAACATCTGGAAGGCCTTGTCCACATCTGTCTGAGTCAGGAGGGAGCCGTTGAAACCCAGACCACTGAAAAGCGTTCACCACCCTGCCTGCGCTCCCACGGACAGCGCAGCCAGGGCGGTCGACACGCTAGCCGGAGAGAAGAAGATATTCTTTCCCTGTGAGGCAGCGTGAGCTGCTAACTTCCTGTAGAGTCGGAAGGAAAACTCCCTGGTTTGCTTAGTTCACCAGGGAGACGCTGTTGGCGCTGCCGTCCGCTACGGTGTCTTGGACGGTCTTGTCAATGCTGTGACCCAAATGGTGATGGCCTCTGCCGACGCAGATCACCGCTGATAGGACCCAGAGACCCACGGCCGCACGCATCGTCATTGTGATCTAAGACAAAAGTTCAAATGTTCAGCTTCATTGTTTGTTTTAATGAGGAAACTGACTGTACTGGAGTTTTTTTTCTTAAGGCTTAGGCTTAGCCAACTCTGTCTCACGCCACTTCGTGAGACACTTTTCTCGTTTATTTCGTGTACAGGTCACGATTTTCGAACGTTACCATTTCACGAACTGCCATGACGCTGGGCTTCTCTGGGGGATGCAACAATGGGGAAATGAAACGGCACACGCCGGCGACAACCACTGGACAGACCGCGACACGGGGACGCGATCCCCGGGCGCAGGGACACGATCTGCGGTCTCTGTGGCACGCAACAACGGGGACATGAAACGCCACAACAATTGGATGGTTGAAGTTAGGAAAAGAAGAGACTGGGAAAGGAACTGTCACACGCAGGACACGCTGACAACAGCGGGACGGTTGTGGTTACAAAGAGAATAACGCTGAAAGGTACTGCAACATGCCGGTTGTGATCCCCGGTCTCCCAGGTGAAAGTCCTGTGTTGTTTGACCCATCCACCACCCCCGACTAACCACCCCGACTAACCAATGTATTAAATACATTAAATTAAAATTTGTAATCGCCACACGAAAAAAAACGACATAATTGTGTCCTGTTCGTGAATCAATAGATTCAATAACGTAACCATTTCACAAACTGCCATGAGACTGGGCTGGATGAGCAGGGACGTCACTAGGATTTAAAAACAGGGGGGGCTTAGCCCCCAGGGTATTTGTAACTCGCATTTGCATAATCTTTGCACACACGTCTTTTGTTACTGTATTAGAGCTACACTTATGTCAACGACCAGTCAAGAAACCAAGATGTTAACAAGTAAAAAGTGACAGACATATCCTCTTCTTCCATTTCTACTCTGTTCAACACAAGTTACTGTAACGTTAGCTTTTAGACACATCAAAGCTGCATGGGGGAATTTACTTAGGCCAGACTTTGCTCCTGATGAGTTCTTCTGTAAGCAATGACTTAAATACTATCTGTCTGCTCATGTAAATGTGTGATAAAGTAATAGCATACTATATCTAATTCCTCCCTATATAAGATAAGTTGTCCAAAGAATGCTTTTTAATTACATTAATTGCTGTAACTGCGCTGTGCATTGGTTCAATCAGTGTGTCATTTCGCTGTTTAATTTTACTTGCACACAGTATCACCCAAGAACCAGAAATTTAAGGTCATAGGGAAATTTGACAACACAAGTTTGAGCGTTTCTCAATTAAAGATGATTTATTCTGCCAAATGATGTATACAATGTATGATATAAATCAACAACGGAAAGGCAGTATTCAAAAAAAGGAAGACTGAGAATGAAATAATGTTCAAAACCACAGTCAACAGTCTCTTTTGGTTTATTGTCTATACTTCGTGGGTGGAAGCATCGAAGAATGCCTTCTGTTTTTAAGGGTGGCAAATCAGTCTATCGCTATGTTGTGACTTAGGTGCTTCAGTATGTCATTTTGAATCAACATGGCTGCAAGATTGTGAAGCCTTTTTCTGCCCCATTGTTTGAGGCAGCCAGGAGTGAAGCGGACGCAGCGTACTAAAGGACCTTTCACAAGAGCAGCTGCTCACAGGCACTGTAAAGGCAACTTGGATGGAGGGAAACATGTCTGGGTCTAGGAGGTTGTGCACAGCTAAGTTTTGTGTTTGTGTGTGTGTGTGTGTGTGTGTGTGTGTGTGCATGCAGTAGCAAATTCAGAGTATAGTAGAGAGTAGCGACGAGACGAGATGAATCCTCCAGTTACTCACAATGCTCTGAAAGCTGCCAGTTCACACCAATGCAACAAGACGGTGCATCATCTTGATAGCACGGCTCTTTGTACTGTCTAACTTCCGACTTTTCGGCTATTTTGTAGCTGGATATATATCATTTATATATAAGATATATAAGGATATAAGATAAACTGGTTTAAATCTGCCATTCTCCCTCTGAATTCAGCAGCTAAGAATGTCCAGCTGACATCCCTATCTGTATGTCCTTCACCTACCTTGGCATAGAGATTTATCCTAATCTTAATAAAATTGTTAATGAAAACTTTTGTGGTATAAAAAAGAAAGTAGAACAGGATCTAAAGAGGTGGGGCTCTCTTCAAGCCTCAATGCAAGGCAGAATTTCAACTTTCAAAATGAATATCTTGCCCCATGTAAATTTTCTGTTCTTTATGATTCCAGTTGCTCCTCCACCTAAATTTATTTCTGAAATGCACTCTCTCATGTCACAATTTATCTGGGGTCCAATCCAAATTAGGTCATTGCAGGTATGGAGACACCAGGATTCACAAATCCCATGGCGGGCAATAGAGGTGGCACCAGTTAAACCACACCGCTTAGAGGACTTACTTTATACAGGTATAGGTCGCAAAAATATCCAGTTACGTTATGGAACTATCATAGTCAATTCCCTTAATGTCTGGAGAAACACCGAAAAAATGCTGGGTGTAACAAGTACATTTCATAAAACATCCCTATTATGGAACAATTATAACTTTCAGTCCGGTGGGAAGCCATTTGTATTTCCGTCTTGGGTTTGTAAAGGAGTCACTGTCTTCGGCGATTTATTTGACAATGCAGCACTGCGCCAATTTTCAGACATGTAAAGCAACTTTGATCTACCAGGTACGTCATATTTCCTCTATCTTAGGCTGAGATCTGCTATGAAGGCTTACAGAGTGCCCTGGGATCAGCAGATTCCGGAGCACCCCATGGAGAAGTGGGTCAGACCCGTGCAAAACTCCAGAGGTACTGTAACAGTCATTTACAATGCTTCACCATTCGGGACACCTAGCTGTAGAAAGGGCGTGGGAAAGGGAATTGATAACACTGCGCCCAGCTCCATTATGGGAAAATATATGGGAAAACCTGAGTAGAGCTTCAAAAAATCTTGCACATCAACTCATACACTTCAAGCTGATACATCAGGCATATGATGCTACCCCTTTGAAACGCTTCAAAATAAAATTAGTCCCAAATCCTATTTGCACTCAGTGCCCGGATCAGGCACTTGGAACAACAGTGCACATGTTCTGGGAGTGCACCCCTATCAGACGCTTCTGGACGGAGGTATTTTCTATAGTGTCATCACTACTGGGTATTGTTACTCTCAACCAACGTAGACTACTCCTGGCAGGGCTTATGGCAGCGAAGAAGACCATCTTAAGGCTTTGGTTCCACACTAATCTACCCTTAACACAATATTGGCTAACTGCCTACCAGTATATTACTTCTCTTGAGTGTACAACTGCACGCCTCAACAAGGACAAACTAACAACAATCCAGGCATGGTCGCAGATTACACTGTCCATCCAAGACCACCTTGTGAAACAGAAATTTATTTTTATTTAATTTGACTTATTTTATGCATATATGTTTTTGTGTGTTTGTTTATTTTTATAGATATACTTTTATTTTTATTATTTTCTGGGGAATGCTTTATACTTAGTAGTTAATTTTGACATTGTAACTGCTATCTTTCATCTACTTCACCATCTCGATTTTATCTCTCATGAGCTATGTATTCAATGTCGTATTGTAGTTTGTTTAGTAGTATATTCAGAGTAAATGTGACTGTAAATGTAACATTTCAATCTTTTCTAATAAAAAATTGTTGATCACAAAAAAAAAAAAAAAAATGAGGAAAGATCCAACCTTTAAGGACACCAATTTTGTTTGTGAATGAATAATGTATCGTAAATAAATAAATGTTCTTCCCTAAAATACTTCACCATATCTCACAATTGGCATGGTTTTATTTCAGTTAGCCTAATAGCTGGTTTGATTTGCATTGAGAGATGATTTTATGGAATGTACCCCATGCCAATCTCTAGGTATGGTGAAGGGTATGTGATGATGTGGGGGGGCTATTTTAATTCCAAAGGCCAAGGGAACTTTATTAGGATGCATAGTATCCTGGATCCATAAAATAACTGGCCTTTAAAAATAAAAATCTGCCTGGCTCTATGGGAATTTAACATAGGGGTGTACTTATGCCCCCTGTACTTTAAGGAAGAACATTTATTTATTTACGATACTTTATTCATTCACAAAGAAAATTGGTGTCCTTAAAGATTGGATTCTTCCTCATTTTTTTAATTAAGGCATTAAGATCAATTTGCAAAAGAGGATTTTTTTATTCCTCTTTTTAGTCAACTTTAGCATGGGTGTCCTAATTTTTTCACGACTGTATGAATGGGGATACGGTTAGTGATAATGAGAGGCTTGATATAATTGCAGAATCTTTGATTCTCTGCTTTGTTTTAATGCAGCTTGGCTCTCTTCAGTAGCTAACTCTCTACCTCGCTCGTCCACATACCGTTACCGTGCACGTGCACGCTCGTTGAGCCTCTAACACTGCCATTTCGACCAGCTAAGGTTTTTAGGGTAGCTTCAGCGCCCCTAAAATAGTCCTAACGATGTCCCTGCTGATGAGTATGTGGGCTGTTTAGTTATTCTCAAAGAAATCTGATTAAAGGGTGGTATTTTTCAAGCTGGACCCTAATACATTATAATGTATTTCAATGGGAAGCATCTTTTTTAGGAAACGTGACAAGCGGTACACGAGCGGTACTGTGTTGTTTGACCCATCCGATGCTTCCCATTGAAATACATTAGTTTAAAAAAACGTGCTGACCGTCACGAAAAAAAAACTAGAGAAATGCGTCAATAGATTCAATTACGTGACCATTTCACAAACTGCCGTGAGAGCCTTCAGAAAATACCTCCAGTACAATCAGTACAATCAGCCCTCTTTAAAGGACAAAGAGTCAATCAAGCAAATGGTAACCAAGTGTAGACTGCCACACCTCTGCCTGCCTCCTACCCAGTTCACATGAGTGGGACGGGGTCATCACAATTGTTAAACTAATGAATATAACAAATAATACAAAAAAAAAAACCATCAATGCATTGATTGAACTTCCAAAAGGAGAATATGTAGAGTAAATCTAGTCACCTATAAGGGGTTTACAGTTCCAGTGTGCACAGTTACATCTCAAACTCAATGTGTTAAAATGTATTTAACTGTTGGCAGAGTATTTCAACTTGTACACACACATGAAAACAATCCATCTTTCTAACAGCTTACCTTCTCCTGGTTGAAGCGACAGAGAAGCACAGACTGGACAAAGAGAGATGCTCCTCTTTATAAGATAAATCAGAGCAACTGCACTTTGGCTTTGTTTATCTTCATGTCTCAAAGTCGTATTTGCTCGGCCCCTGCAAAAGTTCTGTGTAATCATGTTTCACCGTAACTCGCATCAAACTGAGGCTGCAACGGATAAACACACGAGCCATGAACCGTTTGACCAACTTACTGTAACCTTACAGGACAAATGTTCAGCGTCAGCTTTCCTCTATTTGAAGACTGCCCGTATTTCAACCTTTGGTAACTGCACACAGTTCAGCAACTTCCTGGAAAGCATTTTTTGTTAGTTAGTCTACTGTACAGTGTTCACAGTAAATAATAAGACTCCACTTACATTTAATGTTACAAGTTCACAGCAGCAGCAGGGCTGAATCACGCAAAATGTGTGTGTCTGTGTGTGTATGTGTGTGAGTGTGTGTGTGTGTGTGTGTGTGTGTGTCTGTCTTTGTGTGTCAGTATGTGTGTGTGTGTGTGTGTTTGTGTGTGCGTGTGTCAGTGTGTGTGTGTTTGTGTGCATGCGTGTGTCTTATAAACAGATTTATAAGTAGAGGAGAACAAATCTAATGTAACTGGTGTTGAAGTGGGATTTGTTGCTGTAACTGAACACACGATTAAAAACATCCATCTGCATCTGGAAACCAACGCAGCCAATTAGAGAGCAGAGAAATCTGATCAGAGGGTTAATCTGTTTCCCCGCTGTAATACTTCCCTCATGCACTTATATACAATTACTCAATAATAATCTGGATATGTGTTACCCAGACTCAGACTGGCACAGACAGGAGACTCACACACGCTGTAAAAGTCACAGACAACAAAATGACTACAAAATGACAACAAACTTACAAATGGACTACAAAATGACATTGTATGACTACAGAAATGCAAAAGAATCCTCAAAGAGATGCTAAATCACTGAAAATAAAGACACAAAACTTCCATAAACCTGCAGCATATGACCCAAAACTAGCACAATGAGATGCAATGATTCAAAATGATTGAAACAAAACGACCACAAAGACAAGTAAACAGACTAAAAACCAATGTAAAAAGGCTACAAGGAGTCACAAAACGACTGAAAGTAGACATAAAACCACCAGAAAAATATGTAAACGACTACAAAGTGACATTATATGACTACAGAAATGTAAAGAGATGCTAAATGACTGAAAATAAAGACACAAAACATTAAAAAAACATGCACATACTGACACAAATGACCCAAAACCGAACACAGTTGTGAAGAGCATGTTATGAAACCACCCATGGTATTTTGGGACAATTTGGTTGAAAGAAACTCAAACAAAAATATGATTAAAATAGATGCAAAACAACCAAAAACTTCCATAAAAAGATGCAAAATGACTCAAAATAAAGCTGAGGATGACCCTGTTTTATGTATTGACTAAATGATGTTTTCTTATCCTGAGACTCAGAACACAAAGACTCTTAACTCTTAATTGTCTTAACCCTGCTGTTGACCTTGGGGTCAAATCTGACCCATTTTCAAAAAGCTTCTATATCGGAAATTTGGTTTTCTTTCAACCAAAATTGTTAAAAAATAAATGAATAACGTGGATGGTTCCCTACAACGCTCTTCACAAGTCAAATAAATGATCAGTTCACTACTTTCATTGAATCTGGGTGTTTTAGGTAATTTAATAGCATTTGGACAAAAAACAATTGATAAAAGAACATTGAAAAAAGTGACAAAAATGTCGGAAAAAGATTCAAAAACGTGGGGAAAAAAAAAACATCAAACACGTCAAAAAGCGCAGAAAAACTCGACAAAAACTTTGGAAATAGTGACAAAAACATCAGGAAAAGCTTCAAAAACTACGAAAAAGTGACAAAAACATCAGGAAAAGCGACAAAAGTGTTGAAAAAGACGACCAAAATGTAGAGAAAAAAAATATTTATTTTGAAATTTTTACCCAGAAAAACAGAAAGGACAACAACACAAGGGTTAACACTGCTGTTGTGTGTGTCTCTCTGTGTGTCAGTGTGTGTGTGTGTCTTGTCTGTCTGTCTCTCTCTCTCTGTCTTTTTTGTAAATGCTATAAAATTGAATAAAACAGGTCCAATGAAAGTAGTGGGCTGATTATTTATTCTACTTGTGCAGAGCATTGAATGGAACCATCCACATTGTGGAGAAGTACTCGTATAGATACTTTACTACAATAAAAGTACTAACACACACTTTGGAAATACTCCACTACAGGTTAAAGTCCTGCGTTCAAATCCTCACTGCAGTACGAGTGTGGAAGAGTAAACCCAGTAGAATCTCTCGGGGGCTTAACAAACCTACAGACTTCCACCTCTTCACACTTTGTGACTCCGTATGAACTCAGGATGCAGCCGGAGATTTAAAACCCACCATTTGGGGTTCCGCAGGGACGATGTAATCCCGTTAACCATCTCCGGCTCCTTCACACAGAAACATCAAATCCTCTCAGCCTCAGAACGCTCGCCAGGAACGGGTTTATGAGCTTTTATGAAACAATAACAGCCTACTTCTGGACACTTTTAATCTCTTATGTCCTGGACGACGGGTACATGAAATGTGTCCGTTAATGCCTTTCTAATTACATTTCCTCTCAGCTCAAACACAAACAGACTAAGAGAAGTGACTAGTTTAACGCCCGTCTGAGCTATTATTTATGTTCATAGTTTTTATCCTAATGAGCCGCAAAGACAAAGAGAAAGTTGTTGTTGTGGTCACTTCCTCCAGGACATTATTGGGCCAGATGGGACATGGACACAAAACCAGTGATGGAAAGTACATTCACCTTTCTGTACTTAAAGAGACAGCTTTGTCCTGGAGTGAAGGACGCAGGACGTGACGAAGCCTCAAGGTGCAAACTAAACTTCAAAAGAGATGTTCTGATTTGTTCACTAAAGTTTGAACGTGTTAGAACTCCAGAAATGTCTTCCGAGTATCACGGTGCAAAATGTGATCTGAGAACATCATGAATAACTAATGATGTCACACCGAGTTGAAGTTTTAGGGATGTTTCTGTCAGATTCGTGCTGAGACGAGGGGAAGTGCAGCTTTGGAGTGTGGACCCACGAGGCCGAAGCTTCCACACGCAGACGAGATGAGAAAGTCGTGCAGACGTGAGCTGAATCCATAGAAATAAAACGTATAGAAAGGCCATTTCCTTTATTCAATTCAATTCAATTCAATTCAATTCAATTTTATTTATAGTATCAAATCATAACAAGAGTTATCTCGAGACACTTTACAGATAGAGTAGGTCCAGACCACACTCTTTAAGCGGAATATTCGTATAATCTCCCGTACAAGCTGAGGTTTTGCAGTAACAGACACACATGCAGCGGAGTAGTAGAGAGCCAGCCGCTAAATAAGTCAAATTTTACAACTTAGAGTAACACTAGGTAACTTTTCCCGCTTCGATCCCCCTACAGGTTGGAAGCGGAATTGTCCATTACATTACATTGTGCAAGTTTGCCGGATCGGGTCGCCTTGGATCTGTAGTTCAACTGAACTGGACAATGTAATGTAATGGACAATTCCGCTTCCAACCTGTAGGGGGACCGAAGCGAGAAACGTTACATACTGTTGCTTTAATGCTTCATCCACACAAAGCATGTTGCTATCGCCAGATGAGTATGTTAACAGCTTGTTTGGCTCATTTTCTGTGGACAATGTGGCGATGGGGTGAGGCGGAGTTAACAAGCTAACGTTAGCCAACTAACAAGTCGTTACCATGTGCTTTTATGTTGAATTGGTTACAGAGAATGAGGCGAACAGCGTGCCGGGTTTTAACGTTAGCGGTCCACTGACCCACTGCCGCTGGGTCTAACGTTGGCGGTCCACTGAACCGCTGCCGCTGGGTCTAACGTTAGCGGTCCTCGATCCACTGCTGCTGGGTCTAACGTTAGCGGTCCTCGATCCACTGCTGCTGGGTCTAACGTTAGCGGTCCTCGATCCACTGCTGCTGGGTCTAACGTTAGCGGTCTGCTGACCCACTGCTGCTGGGTCTAACGTTAGCGGTCCTCGATCCACTGCTGTTGGGTCTAACGTTAGCGGTCTTCGATCCACTGCTGCTGGGTCTAACGTTAGCTTTCTGCTGACCCACTGCTGCTGGGTCCAACGTTAGCAGTCCGTTGACCCACTGCTGTTGGATCTAACGTTAGCTGGGTCGTTGTCCGTTGACCCACTACTGTTGGGTCTAACGTTAGCAGTCCGCTGACCCACTGCTGCTGGATCTAACGTTAGCGGCCTGCTGACCCACTGCTGCTGGGTCTAACGTTGCGGGATCCACTGCTGTTGGGTCTAACGTTAGCGGTCTTTGATCCACTGCTGCTGGGTCTAACGTTAGCGGTCTGCTGACCCACTGCTGCTGGGTCTAACGTTAGCAGTCCGTTGACCCACTGCTGTTGGATCTAACGTTAGCGGTCTGCTGACCCACTGCTGCTGGGTCTAACGTTAGCGGTCCTCGATCCACTGCTGCTGGGTCTAACGTTAGCAGTCCGTTGAACCACTGCTGTTGGATCTAACGTTAGCGGTCTGCTGACCCACTGCTGCTGGGTCTAACGTTAGCAGTCCTCGATCCACTGCTGTTGGGTCTAACGTTAGCGGTCTTCGATCCACTGCTGTTGGGTCTAACGTTAGCGGTCTGCTGACCCACTGCTGCTGGGTCTAACGTTTGCAGTCCGTTGACCCACTGCTGTTGGATCTAACGTTAGCGGTCTGCTGACCCACTGCTGCTGGGTCTAACGTTAGCAGTCCTCGATCCACTGCTGCTGGGTCTAACGTTAGCGGTCTTCGATCCACTGCTGTTGGGTCTAACGTTAGCGGTCTGCTGACCCACTGCTGCTGGGTCTAACGTTAGCAGTCCGTTGACCCACTGCTGTTGGATCTAACGTTAGCGGTCTGCTGACCCACTGCTGCTGTGTCTAACGTTAGCGGTCTTCGATCCACTGCTGTTGGGTCTAACGTTAGCGGTCTGCTGACCCACTGCTGCTGGGTCTAACGTTAGCAGTCCGTTGACCCACTGCTGTTGGGTCTAACGTTAGCGGTCTGCTGACCCACTGCTGCTGGGTCTAACGTTAGCAGTCCGTTGACCCACTGCTGTTGGATCTAACGTTAGCGGTCTGCTGACCCACTGCTGCTGTGTCTAACGTTAGCGGTCCTCGATCCACTGCTGTTGGGTCTAACGTTAGCAGTCCTCGATCCACTGCTGTTGGGTCTAACGTTAGCGGTCTGCTGACCCACTGCTGCTGGGTCTAACGTTAGCGGTCCTCGATCCACTGCTGTTGGGTCTAATGTTAGCGGTCCACTGACCCACTGCTGCTTGCTCTAACTTTAGCGATTATGGACCATTTTATTTCTACATATTTATAGCTGACTTACCCATCTGACTTCTCTATTAGCTGTTGAAACAGGAGACGTCTGTTACGTTCTGCAACCAGCCTCTGGAGACTCGACCAGGTGAGTCGCAGCAACACCATCAGCTGGTTTGAGTTGAGCTGAGACGGGCCGGTTCACACAGCTGAACCTTTTCCCTGTGATGTTCTAAAATGGTTTCATCTTGTCGCCAAAATCTTTGGTTAAGAAACACAGAGACGTTCTGATTGTTCAGAGTGAAATTTGCAGCTGTGAAAAGGGAAAAGCAACACTTTTATTTTCTTGAAATATCGTATGTGCATGTATTTAATTATGCAGATGAGGGACTGAAGGTGGTGTGTGATGAAGAGTGAACGTGACTCTGGAGCAGTGGAGGGTTCAGAACCGAAGGTTAACGTCCGGATAGAAGCAGGATCAGAGTCAAATGAAATTAGACCCCAGTGGTTATTGTCTCATTTCTCACGGATCATTTAGGTTAATCACACTCAATCTGCATAATACATGAGAGATTCCCTGGCAGCACACATCTCCAATGGGGGTTAACGGTTTCAATTATGTGACTCATTATCAGCGATGATTAACGAGGGGGAGCACTTGGATGGCTGTGACAAACAGTCGCATTGAATGAAAGAAGTTCAACAGCTGGAGATCTTTTACCGTGTCACATTCTCGCCGGGGTTTTAATTAAACTTCTGTCCATCAGAGGGCAGCAGAACGAGGACATGATCCTACATTATTTAATGTGACTGAAGTGTTTTTCATTCTTTATTTTTTTTTCACAGAAGATTGGACACTGTCCTCCAACCAGAAAAATGCCCACATAAGTCGTTTGTTCAAGCAGCGATTACGATTTACATTAACGTTTATAGTAGTCTGGATCAGCAGGCGGGACATGGGTTTGGGTAAAGGGCTGACTACATTGCATGCGTAAGGTATGCGGAAGGGAAGTTCCAAGAAAAACAACAACAATCCTAAAGAAAAAGCTCAGCGTGTGGCCTGTGACGTACGCCGTGTGCGCGCTGCAGGTGTAGCCAATTAAAGGTGGAATCTGCTCAGCAAACGGTCCGCATACGTTATGCCTTCAATGTAGCCAAAGCGTTCCGTTTAGGTTCCAGTATAATGGCTGCCAGATGTCCCTCTCCTTCCACTCTCCGTGTGTTAATAGTTCATTAAGTACATTACAACCCAGACAGTTATTTTTTCCTTCTATCCCAGAATGCATTTGTGCTGGAGCAAGACTAGGGATGGGCATTGTTTAGATTCTAACAATTCTGATTCCAATTGCGATTCTTCCTTTCCATTCCGGTTCTCATCGATTCTCGATTCAGATTCTTTGACGGGTGGGTTTGAAACGGGTCACATGCTAATTTTCACAAATTAAATTTGTTTCAATGGTGGGTTGCAGTTTTACCGGGGTCTTTCAATGTAAAATAAAGCCAGACTAGAGCGCCGCTTACTGTGCTCCATGGCTGCAACACAACAAGCGCCTGGCCGCTACGGAAAACCAAAACTTGCGCATGTTAAATTTGGAACCCATGATCAGATTTGAAACCAAATCCTCCAAACGATTCCAACGATTCCAATAAAGAAATGATTCCACTGGAATCTTAATTTTTGAAACCATTCCACGTAGGAATCGGTTCTCCATGCCCAATCCTAGTCCTTCCGCTCTCCGTGTGTTGGCATTCTCGAACTCCGTTCTCCTCAGGAAACGTCAACAACCTTCGGGCTAGCGAGCTCCACGCTGAAAATGTCAAGTTTTGAAGACCATTTGAATGCTGCAACAAGGCAGGCCTGCTTGGTTCTTACAGGGAATGATTGTAAAGATTTACAAAGAATATGTTTAGGGCATTTCATGTCTAACTGGGACGTTTTGGGACTGATTGGTGGGAAGTACACACGGCGATGTGTTTTATAGATGAGGTTTAACCATGTATCCAGATGATTTAAATGTACTGAACAAAATTATAAACGCAACGCTTTTGTTTTTGCCCCCATTTTTCATGAGCTGAACTCAATGATCTAAGACTTTTTCTATGTACACAAAAGGCTTATTTCTCTCAAATATTGTTGACAAATCTGTCCAAATCTGTGTTAGTGAGCACTTCCACCTCACAGGTGTGGCATATCAAGATGCTGATTAGACAGCAGGATTATTGCACAGGTGTGATTTAGGCTGGCCACAATAAAAGGCTACTCTGAAATATTTTGTTCGGTGTAGCTCACGTTACTGTATTGTGCCAACAGTTCACTTCATTTAATATTGTATGAGGCGTTTTCTTCAAGTTCTTTTCCGAGACTATTTAGCAGAGCCACCGTCGATAAGAGCGCATCTGTGCTGGAGCCAGAACTTTGACCTGTGACATTTAGAGTCTACGGCCCTGACCGGGGCTCTGAAATATCAGCAGCTATAACCGTGTTTTGATAAATATCTGTGACGCTGAAGTAGCAGACGGATTTGGGGCGGTAAATAGTCGTGGGCGAACAAAACAAACCCCCCCCCCCAAACCTTGTTAAAATTGAAAAACACCTTCTGTTTAAAACCAGATCTACATATTTTATCGTCCTACATGTCCACGGTTTTTAGTCCACCGCAGCTGTCATCAACCCACTCTCGGCAAACACAGCTTCTCTTAACATTTATAACAAAAAATAAATGCCTCTCCAAATCTGCATTTATAAAACAAAGCACTTACATCTTTGGACCACCACACCAGTGATTTGTTTATCTCCAAAAAGACAAACATCCAGCACTTTTCAGGCTCGGCTTGATTTGGTCCGACTCCACCGTCAGATGGTGCAGAATAAATTGCTCCATCTGGGTTTCACTAAAACAAAAAAAAGCAAACGCAGCAGCAGCGGTTATTTATTTATTTTCTTTCTCCAATTTGAAGTGGCCCGAAGGGTTTTATATCATGTTACACTCGAGAGATGGAGAGAGGAGAGAGATGGTGGATTTAAAACTGCAAAAAAAACATCAGGGTTACATTGTACGCTTGGCATGCATGGACGGGTAGAGAGAGAGTGCGTGGGTGGATGAGATGCGGAGAAGAGGAGGTGGAAGAGGAAGGATGGAGAGTTGAGGGTTTTTTTTTAACGAGGAGTTCCTTTACTCCAGGGACACCTATCTTTCTGACCGCGGAGGGGGAGGTGGAGTAGGAGGAGGAGGAGGAGGAACAAAAGGAAGAAAATCAAGGGGGGAGTGAAAGGAGGGATGGAGGTCCAAGATCATCTACCCCTTTTCCTGGAAGGGAGGAGTGAAATAAAAGCGCTGTGATACATATATGTGTGTGTGTGTGTGTGTGTGTGTGTGTGTGTGTGTGTGTGTGTGTGTGTGTGTGTGTGTGTTGGATGCAGACGTGTGTTATTAGGCGTCATTAACCGCAAATTATACAGGCAGGAAGAGAAAGACAGATGCTGCTGTTGGCACATTTTTTGTCTCCCCCCCTGCAATCTGCTGCCGGGGGCGGAGGAAAGATGGAGAGAGAGGAGAGAAGAGTGTGGGAGAGTTAATCTAATACATGTGTAGTGTGATTAAAGGAAGAGCTTCACCGCTGTTGACATTTTAGATGAATGTGAGGCTCAGCGAAAAGGACATCAAGGATATTAGCCAGAGACAGGCAGAAGGAACGGAAGAGAGAGGGTTAAAGTCCAACTCTATCAGAGGGAGATCTCTCTCTCTCTCTCTCTCTCTTCTCCTCCTCACCCCTTCTCCCTCTCTCGGCTGCTCACTGCCTCTCTCCCCCCCTCTCTCTCTCTCTCTCCCCATCTCTCCCTGTCTCTTTCTCTCTCTCTCTCTCTCTCTCTCTCTCTCCCTATCTCTCTGTCTTTCTGTCTCTGTCTCACTGCCTCTCTCTCCCTCTCCCCCTCTGCTCTCTACCTCTCTCTCTCTCTCTCTCTTCTCCCTCTCTTGGCAGCTTGCTGCCTCTCTCTCTCACTCTCCCTCTCCCCCTCTCCTTGCTGCCTCTCTCTCTCCTTTTCCTCTCACTCTCCCCTCTGCTTGCTGCCTCCCCTCTCTCTCTCTCTCTCCTCCCCCCCTCTCCTCTCCCCCTCTCTCCTCCCTCTACTCCCCCTCTCCCCTCTGCTCACTGCCTCTCCCCTCTCTTTCTCTCTCTCTCTCTCTCTCTCTCTCTCTCTCTCTCTCTCTCCTTTTCCTTTCCCTTTCAGCTCTGCTCGTTTGACTCTCCCCCTCTCTCTCCCCCCCTCTCTCTCTCTCTCCTCCCCCTCTCCCCTCTGCTCGCTGCCTCTCTCTCTCTCCTTTTTCTCTCTCTCCCCTCTGCTTGCTGCCTCTCTCCCCCCACTCTCTCTCCTCCCTCTCCTCCCCCTCTCCCTCCCTCTCTCTGCTGCTTGCTGCCTCTCTCTCTCTCTCTCCACCTGTTAGTGCGAACCCTCTCATCCACCTGTTTCTGTTTGTGTAGGAATCTCCTCCACTCACACAATCAAAGGTAAGACACATTCTTATTCTATCTTTGTGCTCGTCTTTTCCTGGTTTTAGTCACTTCTCAAAAGGCTTTTTTTTTTAATCGTCTCTGCCTCCGTTCTACCGCTGCTGTCGCCTGTTCCGCTGCTCCAGGGGGAAACTATTCCCTTCAACTCGTATTCTGCAAAGTTTCTGCATCTTTTTATCCCTTTTTATACTCCTGCTGCACCACACTTCAGACCAAAATCACGTCTTATACAGTCTGCAAGTGAATTTCATTTAATTTACATCCAAAACATATGAAAACAAACACACCAAACTAAAAAATACACTTTATGTAATTCTTTATGTGTCCTGTTGAATGGGTTTGAATCAGGGGCGGAGCCAGACATTTGGGGCTCGGGTTGGGGGAGGTGTCAGGGGGAGACAAGATTTTCAATATACAAAATTCTGGAAAACATGATAGTTGTGATATCCTTTTCTTTCCTTATTCTTATACTTTTCCCCCCTGTCTTTTTGGTGCCTTTTCTGACATTTTTGACAATTTTTGACTTAACCCTCATGTTGTCTTCGGGACCCGTTTAAACCAAATGTCATATAAATGTATATGAATAATGGGACATCGAAATAAGCGCCCAAAAAGCGTAAAAAGAAAATCATGTTTGTAATTGTCCTTTTCGACATTTGTGTCAAGTTTTTTGTCAGTTTTTTTTTTTACGAGTTTTTTGGTTCAAAAACAACGGAAGAAAGCGGCATATCGACTTAACTAGTAGTAGTAGTAGTAGTTTTGGTGTCTAAACCTAACCAAACTGGGACCGTCTCACAACGTTAACCACGTGTTGAAAACCGCCACTGTTACCTTCTCTGGTTGACACAAAAGCAACAAAAGGTACAAAAATAAATAAATAAATAGTCGGAAAAAAAGCTACAAAATAAGTGGGAAAAAAACTAAAATAGTCAAGAAAACCTATTTCTTAACCTATTATTTATAATTAACGCATATTAATGTTAAAAAACATTTTCATGCCATGGGACCTTTAAGTTACGTACCATAGGTAGGGTTGGAGCAACACATTCTCACTCCCATCTCGTAAAATACGGACGCTTGGTTAGGTGCCGCTGTCGTTGTTATTGACGCTAAAAGTCTCTTTTAGTGTCATATAACGCGCCTTCACTTAACGTGCTTGGTCAGGACTATTGGCGTCCCTTTTGACGCAGTTAGGTTTAAGGAAAAGGACTCGCGGGAAGAAAACATATTTTTTAAAGCTTTTTCCGACATTTGTGTCACTTTTTTTCAAGCTCTTTTTGTCACTTTTGTCTGTATCTGTCGATTATTACTTTTGACACTTTTTTGACAAGGTGATGGTCGACGGGAAGGCAACACAGTGGTTAAGGTGTCAATTCCCAGTCCGTGCGTTAAGCCCGTCTTTGGGCAGCCGTTTGTCGGTTGCAGTTGGTTGTTGTTCACCGATCGTTAGGTTTCCTCAGAAGAAGCCTTGAACTCTCCCTCACGCTGCGTCTCCTAATGCGACCGTCGGGTCTGCGTCAGTGTCTGTCCGTGGGTATGAATTATAATGTAGTGTTCTGGGTGGCTGCAGGTCTCCAATTCTCAGGAAAAACAGAGGAAAGTTTGGCAGGAGAAGTGAATAACATTGTGTGATATTTTCTCTCCTGTGTGAGGCAGCCTCATCCCTCCTCTTAGATACTAAAATCTGAAGGAAATAATGAAGTCTCCTATAATCACCATCTGTCCAAGGTGTTCCCAGTGCATGCTGGGAGAAAGAACATGAATGAGTAATATCATCTTTATTCATGTGGCGCTTCTTCAAATCAACACGACTAAACGGAAACCTTAAAAACTAGAAATCGTTCTTTGTGGAGAAATCAAATAGGAGATTTGGGCTTTGAGCGAGGACGACTCATACAAAAATATAAAATCTGAAATATTTGTCACCTTTTTCAACATTTTTGTCGCTTTTCATCGACTATTTCCAACCCTTTTTAATTTTTTTATAAAAAGGGTTGGAAGGGTTCGACTTTTCTGTCACTTCTTTTGGGACTTATTTTCTAGCTTTTTTTGTCGCTTTTTTATTGCTTTTTTATTGCTTTTTTGTCAGTTTGTTAGTTTTGTTTTGACTTATTTTGTAGCTTTTTTTCAACTTTTTTGGTCACATTTGTTTTGGGGGGGATTTTATGCAGTTTATGTTAAATTCATCACACACACACACACACACACACACACACACACACACAAAAAGGGCCATTTCCTGTTTCAAGCTACAGACTCATGTGTCTCTGTTGTTCACACACAAAGAGTTCATGTTCTGAAGAAGTTAAGGTGAAAACACAAGACTTTCACCCAGGAAAAAGGTGTTCATGTCCTGGAAGAAGTTTAGGAGAAAACACAAGACTTTCACCCAGGAAACAGGTGTTCATGTCCTGGAGAAGTTAAGGAGAAAACACAAGACTTTCACCCAGGAAACAGGTGTTCATGTCCTGGAAGAAGTTAAGGAGAAAACACAAGACTTTCACCCAGGAAACAGGTGTTCATGTCCTGAAGAAGTTAAGGAGAAAACACAAGACTTTCACCCAGGAAACAAGTGTTCATGTCCTGAAGAAGTTAAGGAGAAAACACAAGACTTTCACCCAGGAAACAGGTGTTCATGTCCCGGGAGTTTTTTAATCCAAACCATGATCTTTTTCCTTATCTTAACTAGTCTTTTTGGTGTTTTGGTAAACTTAGCTGTCGTAGCTCCGTGGCGCTCACTTTTTGTCGGCTAAACTCAACTAGCAACGGCCGCTGATATGACATTTTTGACAATTTTTGGACTCTTTTGCCTCTTTTTAGCATTGTTGTCTATTTTTCAGACTTTTTTGTCCATTTATTTACTTTTTTTACATTTTTGTCTTTTTTTCCAACATTTTTATCCCTTCTTTTTATTTATCGTACGAACCCCTTCAATGTAAAATGCTTTGCCCCTCTCACGCGGTCATTCAGAGAGACGGGACTCGATGACCGCTGAGGCTCAGTCAGTCACAGAGTTGACGCAGAAACCAACATAAAGACAGCGACACATCTGCAGACAGAAGAGACAAAAACAAGCAACCCACAGGGGATGAAAGACAGAGGTAGAGGGGAGGGAGACACCAGGATGAGAATAAAGAGTGAGTGGCAGGTGAGATAGGGGATTGAACAGGAGAGGAGGATGAATTTCATGCGTCCTCATTAGCATACTCTCCACTGTGCTTCTGCCTCAGCTTAACTCTCAAGCTGTCTCTGAGTCCCAGCAGTAATCCCAACGTGAACGCCTATCAGTCACTCTGGACGAGCATCGCGCTTCACTTTCAAGTGGAGGAATGTTTCCGCTGATAAACGATGAATTAAACATGACGAGAGCGGCTCTGCAGCACTGCAGCACACAGCTGGAAAATAAAATGCAGAAACGCACATAATGTGTCTGGGAAAAATGAAAAGTCAAAATTATGGGACAATAGCTCTGAATGGATGGATGGATGGATGGATGGATGGATGGATGGATGGATGGATGGATGGATGGGTGGGTGGGTGGGTGGATGGATGATAGATGGATGGATGGTGGATGGGTGGATGGATGGATGGATGGATGGATGGGTGGGTGGATGGATGGATGGATGTGTGGATTGATGGATGGATGGATGGATGGATGGGTGGGTGGATGGATGGATGGATGGATGGATGGATGGTGGATGGATGGATGGATGGATTGATGGTTGGAAGTATGATGATGGATGGATAGAGAGAAGATATCTAGAGAGACAGAGAAAGAGAGCAAGAGAGAAAAAAGACAAAGATACCGTGCAAAAAACCTATATATATATAATATAACATAACATGTTTTCTCCTCAGCTGTAGAGAATAAATGATGAAATGGAAGAAGCCGCCTCATAGTAAGAATTATTTCTGTTCATTTTATCTTCGAGTGACGCAGGGAAGACGGAAACTTTGCTGCCTTTTCCAATGTTTTTGTTCCCATTTCATATTATCTGTAACTTCTCTGTAATCATGTGACTGGCAGGGGCAGACTGGGACAAACATTCGGCCCTGGCAATTCTTTCCCTTACCGGCCCAATTTCAGACGGGGACATTATTAGGGCCCGAGCGCCGACAGCGGCGAAGGCCCTATTGAAACTGAAGAAATTAGTATTTTCCCGTTAAATGAATTGCCTTTTTGAGGGGCTTAACATATTAAAAAAACATAGCATAGGTCATAGCGCCCCCCACTGGCCACAGGAGATCAGCCTTATATGGCAAACGATTTACATGAAACTTATAATGTGTGTTCTACATGTGATACTGAGCCACCCCCTACTCAGGCCACGCCCCCTTTTATAACTGGTGACCCGTTTAAGGTAGAGTCTTATGTGAGGTATCAATGAACTCAGCAGAGACTTCCTTTTTAATTGGTGATTTAATTGGTGATGGTTTGCCCCGCCCCCTATACTTTGGTCATGCCCCCTTTGACGTAGAGTCTTGTGTGAGGTATCATTGAACTCTGGGAGTTCCCTTTTCATTGGTGATGATTTGCGATGTCTGAGTGCCGCGCAAATGCACCAGTAATGCCAGTAACCCCGCGAGGGCCTGTCCAACACTGCTTGCAGCTTTAATTCACTTTATAATTGCAAAAACCAGGCTCACGTGAGATTATGGCAGCAGCAGCATGAGGCGCAATTACAGGCTTTCATTGTTAAATAATATACACACTGGAGCCATTCATAAAACCTTCAAATAAACTAGCATGGCACCATCTTCCATAGAATGGAAATGCTTGCATATTTAAAACTAGGGCTGGGCAAGTTAACACGTTATTATTGCGTTAACTCATTAATTAATTAAAGAAGAAGTATAGATAAACAAAGGCAAAAGAAGCTAACAAGTGCGATAGCGAAGTGGATGGCTACAGACTGCAGCCCATTAGTGTTGTGGAGGACGTCGGTCTGAGAAACATTCTGAGAATCGCAACAAATGACAGCAGGTATGAGATTCCCTCAAGACGCACCATCATAAGAAGAATACACGAGTTGTCCTTTTCATATGGCATAACTTTTAAAATAAATTTGCGCTATACACTACTTTTGACTTCATTATTGGATTTTGCGTATAACAATGCGATTAAGCCCAATTAATCGGAGACATCATGCAATTAAAACTTTTAATTGTTGCCCAGCCCTATTTAAGACTTATTATATCATGCTTTTATTTTGAAAAGTAGAGGCCCGACGGCACCAGACGGGAGGCTCTAGGCTGCAGCCGTACAGTCCTGCATATTTTTGTTGAACTAGTGTGAAACGCCAGTGTTGCCACATTCTTTCTTTTGCCAGATTGCCAGTCCACCTACGGTGGCTGCTGATGCCGCGGGCCAGCCCTGGACCACCACAAAATAGGTTGTATGTATGAAAAATGACTGAGTAGGAGAATGAAATCATCTCACGATCCAATCGAGTGACTTTAAAACCTGCTGAGTCATTACCAGTCAGCAGTTTGATCCGCCCACTTGCTCTGTTCACCCCTCCCGGCGGAGAACATCAGCGCCTCCCACTGTAAACGTCTGCAGCGTCCTCAGTGTCTGATCCGTGGGATATATGAAGAAGACTGCAGGTGTTTCGGAGGGAAATCAGGCGACGCGGCTGATGATCAGAAACAGCTGTTTAACATCTGAAGCTAACAAGGAGGCACTCACTTCATTTAACCAGAGGGGGAAGAAGTGTTCAGGTCTTTAACAGCCAAACAAGCTACACCACACGGTAGAAATACTCAAGTTAAAGTCCTGCATTTACGTAAGTCAAGTACAAACGTTTTAGTGCTGTTTTCAACATTTGTGACAGGTTTTTTTTCAGCGTTTTAGTGGCTTTTTCAACGTTTGGCGTTGGTCACGTGACGCCGAGCGGCATTTGCTTGGTGGTGTTTAGCCGCCACGGACCTCCGTCGTATCAGCGGCAGCAGGTAGTTCAGTTTACACCCGTTTCGTGAATGAAAGTCTTGTGTTTTCTCCTTAAAGGGTAACTACCGTTTGTTTCAACCTGGATGTTTTTGTGTCTAAGTGACTGATGGGAACAACAATCTTTGACATCGGTCCAGTATTAAGCGAGATTGCTGCAGTCGGCAGCGGAGAAACAAGCTACAATATTAAAGCTGTGAGCAGCAATGGACGGGGTTACTGGCAGACGCCGCTCCTTGCGACCGTGTATTTGCGCGGCACTCAGACACCGCAAACAATGAAAAGAGAACCCCCTGCCGAGTTCAACGATACCTCACACAAGACTCTACGTCATACAGTTCATTATCTGTGAAAAGGCGCGTGGCTAAAGCATAGGGGGCGGGTCAAACCATCACCAATTAAAAAGGAACTCTCTGCTGAGTTCAATGATATCTCACACAAGGGTCTACATCAAACGGGTCATTAGTTATAAAAAGAGCGTGGCTAAAGCTTAGGGGGCAGGCCAAACCATCACCAATGAAGAATGAAGTCTCTTCTGAGTTGAATGATACCTCACACAAGGGTATACCTTAAACGGTTGATATGTTATGAAAGGGGGCGTGGCTTAATCATAGGGGGTGGGCCAAACCATCACCAATGAAGAATGAACTCTCTGCTGAGTTCAATGACACCTCACACAAGACTCCTTAAACGGTTCAAATGTTATGAAAGGGGGCGTGGCCCGAGTAAGTGGGCGTGGTTAAAGTATAGGGGGCGGCTCAGTATCACATGTAGACCACACATTATTAGTTTCATGTAAATCGGATGATGTTTGTCATATAATGCACATTTCCTGTTCCCAGCGGGGGGCGCTATAACCAAAAGTCAATTTTGGCCTGTAGGTGTCCTCAGGCCTGGACCCTTGTCAATCATGAGAAATTTTCGGGCAGATACGACAACGTACATCAACAACAACTTCTTTGTTCATCGCTAAACACTCAAAATGGCCGCCACGCCCACACCGTCTGATGAAAAGTTTTTCTTTTAATAACTTTTCATTGTTAAGGTGTTGAGATGGTACAGACCAAGTTTGAAGTCCATCGGATGAAATCTCTAGGAGGAGTTCGTTAAAGTATAGCACCTTGACTTTTAGGCCTACTTCCAGTTGCCACCAGGGGGCGCTATGACTTTAAGTAAATATCGGCCTTTAATTGTCCTCAGGGTTGGACTCTTATGAATCCTGAAAAGTTTCGACCCAGTTGGACAACGTACACTCGAGTTACACCCACTTCCTGTTTCGGTGGCGAAACGCACAAAATGGCCGCCCCGCCACGGCCACGCCCTATGACGAAAAGTTTTTCTTTTAACAATTTTCATCTTTAACATCTTAAGATGGCACAGACCGAGTTTGAAGTTGATCGGATGAAATCTCTAGGAGGAGTTCGTTAAAGTACAACGTGTGGAAATGGCCAAAATCGCACTAATTTCGAACTTTGAAATCAAAATGGCGGACTTCCTGTTTGGTTTAGGGTATGGCTCTTATTAAGTTTTTTGTACATCTTGACATGATACATATGTGCTTACCAAGTTTCATGAGTCTACGTTAAACGCACTGCAGGGGCTCAATTTTTTTAAATTTCTAGGGGGCGCTAGCGAGCCATGTGCGCCTATTCCCGAAACCCTTAAAATACGTAACTGTTCACCAGACTTGATGCGACCGCCAAATTTTGTGAGTTTTTGAATATGTTAAGGCCCTCAAAAAGCCAATTCATTTGCAGAAAGTAATAATTCCTTCAGTTTCAATAGGGCCTTCGCCGCTGTCGGCGCTCGGGCCCTAATAAGTTAATAGGACAATTGTCCAGCTTGTATTTACCTTCACAAAAGTGCTAGTTTTGCCGCTGATAGGCTCAGATCAGTATTCAAAGTGTCTGACAACATTACAGAAAGGATTTCTAAGGAGGTCGACCTCTGTGTTAAAAAGTAAGATCCTTTTTTGAGACAAAAACATCTGCAAAATTGTGTTCGCTACACCCACCAGACTCCATGTAAATGAACAGTAATTTAAGCATCGTAAAATACACTTCATTCAAAGTCGACAGAAACAAAATAATACTATGAAAAGCTGTTTTGGGTCTTTCTTTCCACTTTTCCAACCATCACAAGTCTAGTTCCGGTTGAAATAAACACATAGTTTACAGATGTACATGTGAGAATATGTTGGCTCTATACACGCTAAAAGTACTGATTATTGAAATGGAGTCTGTTGGGTTTGGCGACTTCAGAGCTGTTCCTGGTTAAGATTTTTAAAGGTCTATCTCTGTAGGGATCCTTTCCATAATGTTGTCATAATGTTTCCAATGTTGTTTCAAAACCGGCCAGTGCAACCCAACGCGCATATTGAATTTATTCCCTCTTTTCATGTGTCAGACACCCACACACACTCCTCATTAAACGCCTGCTGTCACTTACCTGTGGGCTGCTGTTGGGGGATAAATTGTGTCAAAACATGTAAACGATGACTCCCAACGGAGACGGAGAGTGGAAATGTTGAATTGACAGAACACAACGGGAGCCGGTAATGCCGTGTGTGCGTGTGTGTGTGTGTGTGTGTGTGTGTGTGTGTGTGTGTGTGTGTGTGTGTGTGTGTGTGTGTGTGAGACACTGTTAGTCAGTTCACAGTCAATTTGACAGACAAAAAGCAATCCCAGAAGGGGAATGTCGTTGATATAGACCACGTGTTGCAAACTCAAGGCCCGCGGGCCAAATCCGGTCCCTTGCAGATTTTGATCTGGCCTGAATATCAGTTTAGTTTCACAATACATTTTGGCAAGCCTATAGTTGTGCGTCAAACCAAAAAAGACGGGAAACTTTTTAGGGATCCAAGCCCGAGGGGGCTGGGAACCGTGTTTGCAAGGCAATGCGGTTCACAGATCCAGCGGAGCTGTGGAACCCTATTGCCTTCCTAAGGATTACCATATTTTTCGGACTATAAGTCGCTCCGGAGTATAAGTCGCATCAGTCCAAAAATGCGTCATGAAGAGAAAAAATACATATATAAGTCGCACCGGACTATAAGTCGCATTTATTTAGATTATAAATACAAGAGTTATTCAACTACACAATAGCACACAGAACAATACGCTGAATACGGTAGGTGTCCGGTATGTTAACGTAACACATTAACAGTTATTGAACTATACAATAGCACACAGAACAACTAGCTAGCAGGGCGTGGAGCATGGATGTATTAAAAGGCGTGGAGACGTAACTGCACCGTGAACGAGCCCCTCCCGACTCGTTCCTCCAGCTCTGGCCGTCTCGCTTTCAGCCCACGATTAGCCGATTAGCTTTCTTTGTTTTCTTCATTGCAGTAAGAGTCACCTTTTCACCAGTCTCCCTCATAAGTTTCTCCTTCATTTCAAACTCTCTTTCTGCTGCTCGATTACCGTTTTCGGCTGCATATTTTACTACCTGCAGTTTGTTATCTCTTTTCTTTCTCAGTTGTCTTTAGGAGGAGCGTTCTAGTTGTCACAAGCCTAGAGCGCCCTCTCGCGGCTGTAGACGGTAATGTTTTCATGTAAAAACATGTTAAATTATATATACTTTGATATTTAAGTCGCACCTGACTATAAGTCGCAGGACCAGCCAAAGTAGGAAAAAAAGTGTGACTTATAGTCCAGAAAATACGGTATTATTATTTTTCCGTTGATAAAACAGATGGTACAGCCTAAACCATACATGGTGGGGTGGTGCCGTTTTCAGGACTGGTCCAGAACCCTGCAAGGACCTCGGGAAAAAAAATGTGCACCGCTAGGTGGCGCTATAGCAGAGATACGCGTTTGGCCCTATAACTCCCAAACCGTACATCGCACATAAAAAATACACATATCGACGCGTTCCCTGAATTGAGCTGAATGTCCTGATGTGGCCACACCCATTTGTGAAAAATCACAATTTATCATAAACCAACATTTTCTAACTCCTCCTAGACTGTGCGACCGATCTGCACGAAACTTAGTATGTAACATCTCCAGACCGGCTTGACAAAAAATCATCAAAAGAGATTTTGTGGGATAAAAATTGTGCAAATTACGCACGGACAAATTTGTGTAGCTAGCTATGAAAACACAAAGTTTGCCATATCTTGGCTGAAATTAATGCTATCAACCTGAACCTGAACAAAAATTGGCCACCAGGGGGCGCTACAAGTCCCAAAAGTTTATATCTCATTAAAGGCTCATCTGATTTTTACGAAATTTTGAGGGTATTATCTAGGGCCACTCCTGAGGCCACGCCTACAGTGGGGTACTGATTTGTCAAAGTAGGCATGGCCTACGGGACCCAGGTTAATGTGAGCAACTTCAAATTTAAAGTATATATGTACAATGGTTCATGGACCTCACATACCAAATATTACACACATGGACCAATAAGTGGCGCTATAGTGACATCAAACGTGTTTTTGCCTATAACTCCCACATTACACATGCACATTAGAAAACCTTATATCCACTTGTTCCTTGAATCGTGCTGAATCAGACAATGAGGCCACGCCTATTTCTGCTAAGAAAGCAATATCGCGCAATGTGTAAAACCAACTTTTCGAACTCCTCCTAGGACCTCCTAGACCTGACCAAAAGATATTAAAAGACTTTGCTATGTTAAAGAATGGGTCATTTACAACCAAACTAATTCTCGTAGATAGCCATAAACCACGAACTTTAGCATATCTCGTGATGAGCTCTGCGTGTCATCTAATGAGCTCTGCGTGTCATCAGGTGCGATTTGCGCCAGGGGGGACAGGCTTGGATCCAGGCTTGGACCCCGTCATAACTGCTTGCAGTTCTAGTTTTTCTTGCTTTGCTAAATTCTATGACGGCTAAGGAACTATTTTGCTGACTTTTGTAGGAGCTTTATGTCGAAGACAATGCGACAAAAGTTGAAAAAAGCGAAAAGAAACAAATGTTGAAAAAACTGCTACAAAAATGACTGAAAATGCAACAAACGTGACATTGATGAAAAAATTGTAGAAAAAAAGGTGTAGTCTTATTACTACTCAGGGGTTCTCAAACATATCACTCAATGGTCCGCATCTGATCTTTACTCCAGGTCAGAGGTCCGAAATGATTGGTGTAGAGGCTAATGCTGCGTTCCAGACACAATTTTTGGCCCATAAGTTACAACTTCAAGTCACAACTTGGTAACACCAGGCAAAGTCACAAGCTGGCTAGCTAAACATTGTGCCGTTGGCAGGGTTCAGGTGAGGCTACCTAATGTTAATGTTAGCTAGCTGCTAGCTGATACTAGTGATTTCTAGTCTGCGACATATTTTGCCTTTCATTTAACAAACATAACCTGTAGTAGTGCACAATTGTATGTGTATTGTTTTGATTACAATGTGCGGAATTACTTTACGTTGCCTATTTATGTCTATTTATTTCTATTTCTCACCATTAATCACTGGTGTCTGTACAGCATCAACAGGGGTCCCCATTGTGGTTTATGTGTGTGTGACGTCAAAAACTGTAACTGGGAGTACAACCATCAGGTTCACGGGTAGTAAGTTACTGGTTTGACTAACGTTCCAGGGCACTTTCACGGGTAAAAGGTTGTGAAAACACGAGTTACGGGTTGCCTGGAACGCAGCATCAGCCAAAGCTGAGGTGCTGTTCCACGGGTAGAGTAATCAATATCAATAATTGATGCACTTTTTTACCTTTTTGATCAATGAAAATCCAAGTCATATTTGTAGTTACAACCATTGGTTCCATTTATTTCCATGAAATCTTAGTTGGGTTTCCAGACATATCAATGCTTGAATGTATGCCTGTGTGGTGTTGTGGTGTTGGTGTGTGTGTTTGCGTGTGTGTGTGTGGTCAAAAACTGTATGTGCTTCCGGGTTGCACCCGAGGAACCAAAGATTGGTTCCAATTTATACCAAGGGCACTAATTGGCTCTTACAAATGGCAATAACAAAATAACATGTACTCAATTCACTTCTAAGCAACATACAAGGAACACTGTTTTTACTGCTCAACCTTTGGACAGATTTGGGTAAAGGTATTTTTAAATTTAAAAGTTTTTAAATTATTATTTTTCGTGTTATTTGTTTTTGTCAAATTCTTTTTTTTTTCAAATTGTCAATTAAACAATTAATTGATCAATAGACATTTTTCACAACACAAATGAGACACGAGGGTATGAGACACGAGAGAATTCCTTTAAACTTTACCCTAGAACATGCCTGTCTGAAAAGAGAAAGAACACACTCCGTGCAGTAAAATCATTGAAAGAGTTTCCAGAAGAAGTTGTGCCTTCCCCTTCAATTAATTATTTTAATGATAGGTTGGATGCATTATGCCTGTCAAAAGGTGTAATGTATAATTATAAAGCTTGTCGGTAATTTATGTAACTGATTTATGAATTGTTCGAAAATTTCAATCATGAAATGAATGTGTTTTATGAAAACATGTTAAAATGCGAATATATATTTGTTTTGTGTTGCTTGAGTTTTGAATAGAGGATTTTATATCCTGTATCAGAAATCTTTTCAAAATATAATATAATAAATTTCAATAAAGTCCGGATGTACTTGCAGTTTGGTCCGGATGCAGACCTTTGTCCGGAGTTTGAGAAGACTGCCGTTTTGTTCAACGTGCCTTTCTTTGTTCCTCCAGACTCTATGACGGTGCGGAGAGGAAAGAAGCTCAGCATCTCCATCCAGGAACACATGGCCATCGACGTTTGCCCCGGCCCCATCAGACCCATCCGACAGATCTCCGCCTACTTTCCCCGCCTGTCCCCCACCTCCCCCGGCCCCCTGTCCCCCAACCCGGCCTCCTCGCCGCTGGCCCTCAGCCCTGGCTCCGTGGCGTCCGGGACGGTGGGCGGGGCTCACCTGCTGTCTCCGCTGCTGGCCCATGGCCGGCCCGGCGGCGGAGGCGGCGGGTCTCTGTCTCTGACCAGCAGCGTGGACACATCAGTGGAGATCAACAGCTCCGACAGTGACGACTGCAGTGAGCCTCGCTGTCGGCATGTGTCTGTGTGTGTGTTACTGTGCATCTCTACACACCTGTGGCGGCTTTTTGCATGACTCAGCATGATGTTTCACATTGTAGACGTCAGGTAGAGTTGACTGACAGGAAACTATTCAACTACAGCAAAGTTAGGTAAATGTAATGCAAATGAAAAGGTTGTTTTCCCCCCCAATAATCAAAACATATAAACTTATAATTTTCTTATCCTAAATACAGACATTTGAAACATAACTTGATGAGGCACAAATTGTTGCAGAAAAATTCAACAGAATGCAGGAAATGAAGTGTTGATATGTAGCCTAGAAATCTAGACGCATCCTAGTGGCAGCAAATTTAATTTGCAGCCAAGGGGTTCTAGGCACTCTCTGTTGGCTTGCGAGCTGGAAAAACCAAACTCTGGTCAGGCCAATCACATTGTGTATAGAGTCGGTGGGCGGGGCTTATGGTTGCTGCTGCTGCCGGGAACAGCGGTCTTCTGGAAGACTTGGAGTTAAGCTTTTCTTTGAGAAAAGAACAAAGAACGGCACTGAAATCATTCTTAAAAAAAGGAAGAGTTTTGTGTTCGGAGTTTTGCCGACCGAATATGGCAAAAGTTTAATCTATCAACTGGCTTCGCTACCTTCTTTGTTGCTCTGATTGGTTGTAGCGCTATCCTATTGCGTGCAGAGGGAATTTGAAAGACAACCGTTTATCCTGCCCCTCGGATTGAGCTCCGACAATGGTGAGTTCCCAGTAGTTTACAGCTGATAAAACCTAATAAAATATATGACACGCTGGTATCAGATCAGTACCAGTGTTGTAATGCAACAAATATTCTGTTACTGTACTTAAGTAGAATTTTCACGTAGCCTATCTGTACTTTTACTTACTTACTTACTTTAACTTACATTATTAATTTTTCTAGAAACTTTCCCTTTTACTCTACTAATTTCCCCTAAGTGTCTTCGTTACTCGTTACTTGCAAGAAATGTTTTTGTACGTTGGAGTGAAAGATTCTTCCTCACAAAAAATTTTAATTCAGTTTTTCTCTTTGTTGATGTCAGACTTTGAGTTTGATGTTTAAGAAAGTGTGGAAACCCTGAATATTATGCTTCACTATAAGGAAGCCACAATATAGTTCATAATCAAAGTACAAGTAATATTGTAAAAGCTTACTTTAACTTCTACGAAAGTCATTTTTTTGGTAAGATAGTTGTACTTTTACTCAAGTATTGCATTCAAGTACTTTATACAAGACTGGCTAATGCACAAGTTCAGGTAATTGAACCAGTACCTGGAAGCTAAAAATGGTATTGGACCATCTCTAATTGAGACAGACGAGGCATCAGACGGCAGATAAAACACGATCTGTGCTCTAGAGACACCTCAGAGGTGTTGGAATTGGCTCTGGGGTTAAAGCATCACTCTGCTGAATGGATGAATGAAGACAGATCACTCCTTCATTCTCTCTATCATCACTGCAGTCGCTTAAGGAGAACAAAGTGTGATGAATGACTCGGGTCTCCGAGCAGCCAACATGTTTCTTTTGTGATTCAGACTCTAAAGAAAAGGCTAATTAGGGGTTTTTATTTTCCTCCTTAACATGTTTTTATTATCACATTTGTTTTGCAGTCACTGGTTGAAGATGTGTTTAGTTTTTTTAATAATGAGATCCATCAGAGTGTCGAGGAGTTTGACAGTTTGTCTTACGTAACTAAAACTCTTTGATCAAACATAAAAGAAGCAGCAAAACCTCCAAACAGAAAGACACACAAAACAACAAAGTGTCTCATTTTGTCTCTTTGTGAGCGTTTCTTGGCTCTTTTTAGTTGTTTTGTGGTCATCTTTGTTTTTGTTTTTTCTCGTTTTTTGGGATCTTTTTGCATCTGTTTCTTATTGTTTTTTTTTGTCTCCGTAGTCTTTTTGCGTCTTTGTCGTTGTGCGTCTCTTGTGGTCATTTGCGTTTGTTAGTCAGTTGATTTGTTCTTTTTTTTAATAATGAGATCCATCAGAGTGTCGAGGAGTTTGACATTTTGTCTGACATAACTAAAACTCTTTGATCAAACATTAAAGAAACCTCTCTCATCCCTCCATCATGAGAGCAAAACCTCCAAACAGAAAGACACACAAAACGTGTCTCATTTTGTTTCTTCTTGAGCATTTCTTTTTAGTTGTTAAGTGGTTGTATTTGTTTGTGTGTTTTTTTTTTTTTGGGGGAGGGGTGGGGGGTTTTTTTTTTTCATTGTCGTATTTTTGTGGTTGTTTTCTATCTCTGTGGTTCTTTGCCGTCTCCTGTGGTTGTTTGCATTTGTTAGACAGTCGATGATCAGTTTTATTTAATAATGAGATCCATCAGAGTGTCAAGGAGTTTGACAGGTTGTCTCGTATAACTAAGACTCTTTGATCAAACTTAAAAGAAAACTCTCTTACCCCTACAACATGAGAGCAAAACCTCTAAACAGAAAGACACACAAAACAATGACAACAACCTGTATTTAATTTTATCTCTTTGTGACAGTTCTTGTTTCTTTCTAATCGTTTTGTGGTTTATTCTTGTTATTTTTTTGTGGTCTTTTTGCATTTTTGTTGTTGTCATTTTTTGTCTGTTTGTGGTTGTTTGCGTTTTCATTTGTTAAACAGTCGATTTGTTCAGTTTTATTAATGCGATCCGTCAGTGTCGGAGTTTGACAGTTTGTCTCACGTAACTTAAACTCGTCAGAAATAAAGGAAACCTTTCTCAACCCTCCAACATGAGAGCAAAACCATTAAACAGAAAGACACAAAAAACTATTTTGTGTCTATTTGTAGTCTGGCTGGACGATGTGGACAAAATCAGACATCACAATATTTTTTAATACAATGTTGATGTTGCGGCGATATTGTAGGGTTGACTGTTGGTGCTTTCATAAAATATGAACACAATGAGAGTTGTGATAAATGATCACCAATAATGTGGGACCAATGAATAAATGGGTAAAGGCAAACAATAGAACAGCTTGAACAGTCTGGTAAGTTCAGAACATTACATCACTTTACTGTAAGGCAGCCTTTAAAACCAGGAAAAGACAACACATATCTTGATATTACGATATTACAATATCCAAAATCTAAGATGATATACTGTCGTATATGGATGGCGACAATATATCCATAAATCACCCAGTTTGTAGATGTTTCCTAGTTATTTTTGTTTTTAGTTATCTCTTTTTGTGTCTTTTTTTGTATGCTGTAATCCTTTGATGTAACATTTACAGCTAAAAACTCACGGTCTACCGTAATAAACAGTAGTTTACCGGCGTGGCTGTTTTGCCTGTCTTTGTCGTCGTTTGTGGTCAGTCTCTGCATGGTCGTTATATTACGTCTCTCTTGTGGTGTTCTGGGTCTGTGTGTGGACTTCTCTTGCCTCTTTGTGGTCTTTTTGCGTCTCATTGTGTTTGTTTTATGTCTCTGTGTCTCTTAGGGCCCTATCTTGCACCCGGCGTAGCGCAGCTCAAAGCCCTACCCAAGTGTCTTTGCTAGTTTAAGACCCACGCAGTTGTCAGTTTCCTGTCCAGCGCCCACGTCGTTTAAATGGCAAATGCATCTGCGCCCATTTTTGCGTCCATGGACGTGCTGGTCTTACAGGGAGGTGTGTTCAGGTGCATTCTGGGTGTATTGCTATCTTGAGGCAGCGGGAAGTGATCGCGCCATTGACCAACAAAAACCTGGTCTAAAGTCAATAACGCAGCATTTCATTGTTTATTTCATTTTTCATTCATTTTAACAGAGCATTAGTAAAATGCTCCTAGGCTCATGCACAGCACGCACACTATGCTTGTTACACACACACAGGGAAGCGCGGCAACACACAAACATGCAAAAGATTACAAATAAAAATATTAGGGTGCAAATCCTCCATCATAACAGCAATGCTCCAAAGTCCAAACGTGCCTGGCTTCTAAAGGGAATGGGAGATGATCTCTGATTGGTTTATTGCATATTATGCCCAAAACACACCTATGAATTAATGAAGACACTAAGTACAACCATTTTGAACCATGCGCCTGGCGCACAGACCCTTTTTTCTGCTGTCAAACTAACAAAAGTGGATTTGGACATGCCCTAAATGCCCTTAGATCCTTAACATAGGGCCCATAGTGTTTGCTAAGCAGTCACTAGCCAATGATTTGTTTTGTTTTTAATATTGAGATTGATCAGAGTTTAAAATACGTGTAACAAAAACTCTTTGATCAAACACAAAAGACACATTCAATATCAAAGAACTTTTTTTTTTATGGGAGTTTGAGTCTTTTGTGCAGAAACGATCCCTGCAGAGATTTCCTCCTCCGCATGCAGGCTCAGATCTCTGTAGTCATTATGCGTCTCTTGTGTTTGTCTTCGTGGTCATCCCTTGGTTTCATTTTGTGTCTTTTTGTAGTAGTTTTGTGTTTGTATTTGTTAAGCAGTCACACTGTTTGGTTTTTAATAATGAGATTGATCAGCGTTTGACAGACTGTAACTAAAACTCTTTGATCAAACATAAAAGACTCCCTCCCGCCCCCCCCAGGTCTCTGCAGAGCGTTCTCGCTGCACGGTGACGTCTTCGGGATGCTGAAGCACTGTCTGCAGGATGTTTTTACAGCAGCCGACCGTCTCTGCCCGGGGCAGCTGGGAGTCAGCGTAGGAGGGAGAAATTAAAACCACAAGCATTCAGAATTGAAAATGGAAAGTGCACTGAGAGCTTTTTTTATTTCCATTTTGTGTTGAGGACTGCAGTGGAGTCGGCGGAGAGAGAAGAAACTGTGTTCATCCGCACGCTGTACCTCTGAGATTCATCTGTTAGTTTGGAAACATTTTACTGAACATGTCTGGAAATCATCCTCATGCCAAAGAGTTTTTGCTCAACAGTTCAATGTCAAGTGAAGGCCGAGTACAAACATTTGTGTTATTTTACTTCTTCACTTCCATTCGGGCTGAAGTGGAAGTGATATGAACATCCCCTGCGTCGCTCAGAATGTCATCCTTTTATTTTAAAGATCTTTTTTTATGTACATACATAAAATGCATACATGCTAACATCGGGCTGTAATAAAGAGGGAGATTTCCAGGGTTATCGATTGGAATGAACTACTCCCAACGTCCGCGCCCCCATTTCACCCCTAACCACAAAATAATAACTAATTTAATTTAATAATAATTTATTGTTTATAACAATAAACGCAACGGTGTAAAGTAAATGACTTTTAATGAGCCTTAATGTTTGCTTTAATTAGCATGTTTGCTAACATCATTTTTCCCACCGTGTTCTACGCTTAAGTCTGCCCGACATACTTTGCTAAACGCACGGTGTTTGCCGAAGTGGCTAGTGGCTCGAAGAGAGAAGTTCTCGCTACAACAGGACAGGAATTTTGACACACACTTCTTCTTTTTCGGAGCGGTTTCATCTATTTTTGATTCAGTTGACTCTGACTCGAACGGGAGCTTGAACGTGACAAGTGACGCACGGCAGGCGGGTTGTTTGGGTTGCCAGATAGCCCCACGACATATCCTACAGTCTGGATATATCACACAGTGTGAAACACTCATTTGAGTTTTAGCACTATGAAATCTGAGATTAACGGGACAAATTACTAAGTTAACTACTAAAGTACTAAATTACTGAGTGAAATTAGCAAGATAACGTTAGCTAACGAGCAGCAGCCAGCCGTTCGGTCACGCCTCTGCCACTGTAGGGAAACTCATTTGCCGAGAGAACGGCTGACAGCCCGGGAGAGGCACTGTCTGGTTATCACAAGTTTTAAGCCGTGACCTTCCTTTGCTGTACCTGAAGTTGCTGCATTTTGGCTGCTGTCTGTAGATTCCTTCATGCGCAACTTGTATTGTTTCAGATGTTTCATACGCAAATGTTTTAACCATCGGTGATGTTGCCACCACCAGACAAAACGGCATTGCAAATTGAACATGTAGCTGGACTTAGATGGCCTTCTTTTGACTGAAAGTACTGCCAAACAACACTTTTTCCGGTGTGGATGACACATATCCCCGGAAATCTACGCCTATGGTTACGTTCCACCCCTGCAAACCTGATCTTTTCAGGTTTCGAGTCTTTTTCTGGCTCATGTTGAGATTTACTGATGCAGAACAGAAACGGCTGCTGATGTGCTGCTTTTGATGCAGGACCAGGGTTTCAGAAACGAGATGCAAATGATGTGAAGTGTCTCAGACAGCAGCTGTGTTTCTGATATCCATTTAATTTTCTTCAGTTATGGAGGAGAAATAACAGGCATCCAGAAATCCCCTGTGGGAAATTACACCGGGAACACAGAGCGGACGGATTATTCCTGCTATGAGCCAAAGACTCCCCACAGACATGGTAAAGACCCCCCACCCCTCCAAGATGAGAGCAGGACCCCCTAACCCTCCAACATGAGAGCAAGACCCCCCACCCCTTCAACATGAGAGCAAGACCCCCCCAGCCCTCCAACATGAGAGCACGACCCCCAGACTGAAAGACACAAAACCACTACAAACAGCTCACAGCCATTTCTCTGTGGTTGTTTTTTTAATCTCTGCAGTCATTTTACGCCCCTTTGTAGTCGTCAAGGGTTTCTCCGCGGCCATCTCTCTGCGAATATCTCTCTGACCGTCTCTCTGTGATTGTCTCCCAGCGGAAGTTTGTATGCGGCCGTCTCTCTATGATTGTCTCTCAGCGGCCGTCTCTCTGCAGCCACACTCATTTATTTGCGGTTGTCTTTATTGGGCTGCCTCTTTGCTATTGTCTCTCTGCGACCATCTCTCTGCGGTCGTCTCTCTGCAGCCACGGGCATTTCTTTGCGGTTATCTTTATCGGGCCGTCTCTTTGCATTTGTCCCTCTACGGCTGTCTCTTTACGGCTGTCTCTCTGCGGCCGCGGTCATTTCTTTGTGGTTGTCTTTATCAGGCTGCCTCTTTGCGTTTGTCTCTCTGCGACCGTCTCTCTGTTGCCGTCTTTTTGTATTTGTCTCTCTATGGCTGTTTCTTTGCCGCTGTCTCTTTGCGGCCGTCCCTCAGCGGTTGTTTTCCGTGTCTTTGAAGTCACTTGATGACCGTCCAACAGATGTTGCAGTTTGAGATCAACAGAAGCTGAACAGGATGTGGGAAAGACTCCAGGCTGATAAACACACGGCAGTTTCCAGGAGCTTATAGTTTAGCATAAGAACACAAAGTGTTGCGTAAGCAGCAGAGGTTTGTTGGTGGAGCTGATGCCTAAAATAAATGTTTTGTTCTAATCCCTGTGAATCATATTGTGTATGGATCATCTTATATAACTTGCTGGAACAACACCAGGTTGTGTGTGTGTTGGGGAACATGTATGCATGTCTGTAAGACGGATGTGTTTCCTCTAAGAGGATTTTGCGTGTTGACACGTGAAGTGCTGTGTTGGGATTCATGTGACAGATGCTGCTCCACTAAATTGAATTTCCATCTTCTGAACGCATGCTGAGATATTTCTCTGTTCTCTGGCATGCTTTTCATTTATTCTATTCTATTATTCTCTGTTGCTGACTGAAGTCATGTTTCTTTTCATGAGGTGTGATAATTGTCTCTCTCTCCCCTGTTATCTTCTCAGCTGCGTTGGGAACGCTGGAGTTTCAACTTCGATATGAGCAGAGCTCCAGCGAGCTGCACTGCACAGTGCTCCGGGCAAAGGTAAGGCCGCTCTCCAATCCACCGGGGGCAACTCTGCAGCTTTCAGGCTTTCCACTCAGCCTGAAGCATTTTTATATTTAGCTGTGAAAAGTAATGTCTGCAATTGGTATGCATTCCACGTATTTCTTACTGTCAGTTTTGTTTTGTTTTGAAGCGCCATAACCAAGCGCCTAACCCAGAGATCTTTAATCAGACACCAGTCCAGCTTTATTTGAACCTACTGGCTTCAAAACTATTAAATCCACCGCTACACGGAAACAGCACCTGCAGAAGTGTCGTAATTCAAAGCAAACTGTCGCCCCGGAGACCGATTTAAGTGTCAGAAAGAATAAATGAGGACTGTAAAGAGACAACAGGCTGCACCGCCGTAAATCTGCAGGGCTGTCGGAGCCGAGGGGCGATTCCCCAGACACCAGTTCTACCTGTCTCTAAGCTCACTGAGTGTGAAGGTATCAGTCATCCCAAACTCTTCTTTTCTCACCGGCCGACATTTAACAGCTACTGTGAGACTGAATGAGATGGAACAGCAGACAGTTCACAAGGCAGACTAATGTCTACCGTCCTTTAGCAGACACTGAACAGACTCTGAACAGACTAAAATCTGACACCATCTTACATCTAACGTTAAAGACGTCATATGTAAAGACTATGAGATCTTGCAGGGTCACACATTGCAAGACTACAACTAGATTCGTTTTGAAAACTGTAACTAAGCTAGCTAGCTACCGCTAGCGTTAGCTGGTAACTTAATGTTTAGTTTAGTGTTCTGCAGTGCATGCAGATGAATGTCTTCAGTGTCCAGAGGTGTGCATTTATGCGTCTGTTTTGTTTTTCCATGCAGCATGAAAATGTCCATATACTTTGTTTTCAGTGGTAAATCCATAAACTATAAGACAACATTTCAAACAATGGTGTAGCGCCAATGCGTCCCAGGGTCCCAACGTCCTAGCGATGACGCTCAAAAACCCTTTGCCCTTCGGGGCCAAACACATGCACACAACAGTTTGGTTCTTACCTTTATAACTTTGCCCTAGGTAATAGCACAGCGACACCCAATGTACATACAAGAAACAATATTTTGCTCCTATGATCCCCTTTCATAAATAAAGAAATGACCACCTTTTTAACCAAGCAGTGCAATTAATGACAGCATTTTATTATTCACTGTATCTCCCAGAGTTAGATAAGTCCATACATACCCTTCAAAATAGTGACAAAATGACACCAACATTTTCCTATTTCCATGTTGTGATTTGTATAGTCACAGCATGCAAATAACAAGGTCACATGAGACACAGCCATCTTCTAACCGTATACATACTGGGAACTATATTCTCAGAAGGCGAAGCACTGCTACTTTGGCGGAGTGATTAGCGCAACACCTGAAAAACACTGTGGTTACTCTCTGCTCCTCACCACGGCGCTTCTCAGGTGCTGCGAGTAAATCCCTCCGCCCAAGTAGCAGAAGTAGCAGTGCTTCACCTTCTGAGAATATAGTTCCATGTATGTATACGGTTAGAAGATGGCTGTGTCTCATGTGACCTTGTTATTTGTACGCGTTGTGACTATACAAATCACAACATGGAAATAGGAACATGTTGGCGTTATTTTGTCACTTATTGGGAGCAGTAGGCTAGATGGAGCTGGTTACCTCCAGGATCTGTGCTAAGCTAGGCTAGTGGTGGGGGCGTCAGACAGAGTTACAACACGCACAGAGATGAGAAGGGTATGTATGGACTTATCTAACTCTGGGGGATACGGTGAATAAGCTAAAGTCCCAATAAGTCGGCTTGTTCCTTTAACAGGAGTTTTAACTTATCCTTTCTGTGCACATGTTTACACACCTTTTAATTCATATATTCCCATTTAATGCATTAAGGATTACAGCATTTTAATTCCTATTACAAAGACGTTGTTTGCTTACAGCAGTGCAGGACTGCTTCCTCCCCCTGCCACAGATTTACTGCTTCACATGATTTAAACATGTTATTATGCTCCATCCTTGGCCACATTCACATGGGATACAGGGCTTTTTGTTCTCTGGAATTTACTGACCAAAAGACAGGCTCGATAAAGCCTTGAAGTTGAAGAAGTTGCACTGAAATACGATCAGGATTTGTATTATTATTTGACACTGCAGCTTCATAATTCTCCGCTCAGCGGATTCATAGGATGAGAGCAGATTAGGTGGGAATCACCAGGCGATTATAGTCCCCTTTGAGTGATATAAAACACTATATTTCTCTATATTAATGCTTTATACACACAGCAGAGACACAACGTCATCCACCGGTCACAAGAGACTGTCCTCCCCATTAAAATACTCCTATAGGTAGTTTGTTCCAGCAACACTCAGACCTATGTTTAGGTTTCTAGTGGCGGTGCCCTCTAGTGCCGTAGTAGTTCTGACGGGAGCAAAGCAGGAAGTAAGGTGAGGAAGCATAAGAGCACCAAATGTCCGGGTAAGAAGGTAGGTTGGGGGGGGGGGGAATGGGTTAAATAAATACAGGACTTTCACGCAGGAGACCGGGGTTCATGTCCCATTAGAAAAGAAAAGGAAACAGATAGTTTTTTTAACTTTAGGGAACAAACGGAGCTACACCATGTTCTGTGTCTCGTCTGATTTGAACCCAAACCTCCATCTTTTTATCAACTTAACTCAGTAGTTTTGGTGTCTAAACCTAACCAAACTGGGGCCGTTTCACAACGTTAACCATGTGTTTAAAAACACGACCACTACATTATCTGGTTTACAGAAATTTCAGAAAAAGCAACAATGAAAAAATACAATATAAAAGCATACAAAAAAAAAAAAATATATATATATATATATATATATATATATATATATATATATATATATATTTCAGATTTTATATTTATGTACGAATCATCCTCGCACAAAGCCCAAATCTCCTATTTGAGGTATTCTCCATAAACAATGATTTCTTGTTTTTGAGTGGAGTGTTGATTTGAAGAAGCAACACATGAATAAAGATGATATTACTCATTCATCTTCTTTCTCCATGGAGTTTCTCCCAGCATGCACTGGGAACACCTCGGACAGATGGTGATTATAGGAGACTTCATTATTTCCTCCAGATTTCAGTATCTATGAGGAGAGATGAGGCTGCCTCACACAGGAGAGAAAATATCACACAATGTTATTCACTTCTCCTGCCAAACTTTCCTCTGTTTCCCTGAGAATTGGAGACCTGCAGCCAGGAAAAAGCAACAATGAAAAAAGAAAAAGCAGAAAAAAATGTTGACAAAAAGTTTAAAAATATGCAAAAACGACAAAAACGTCTAATTTGAACCCAAACCTCCAATTTTTTATCAACTTAACTCAGTAGTTTTGGCGTCTAAATCTAACCAAACTAGCACCGTTTCACAACGTTAACCACGTGTTGAAAACCGCCACCGTTACCTTCTCTGGCTTAGATATGAGGACGGAGAACTCTCCTGTGGGTGGGGTGGGAGGAACAAACAATTGATATCCTTGGAGGGTTTGGAGGACTGGCTGATTAATCTACATTACAGGATAACTGATAAATGTTTTACATCCGTGCCTGAGTAAATGTTTTAATCACTAACTCTTTTAGATCTTAGTTTGCAGTATTGCTGGAGCTCTGGAGTCTCCAGACTGTGATAATGAAAAGAACAACATGAAAAATCTGCGCTGCTGCACAGATCTAATCAGACTCAGTTTCTGCTGTCACCGCCTCCTGCAGGGAGTCCTCTCTTTGAGGGGATAAACGTTAATGATCTCCCTCTTGTTATCCACACAGAGAGGCAGGTTCACACACAAACGGGTGCATTAACAGCACTGGGCAAGTTACTTTTAAAGTGTATATATTACACATGATGAGTAGGTTTGGGCTTCAGCCACCAAATGCTTTCTCCGAAGCCCCAAATCTTTAAGGGTTTTAACCCTTGCGTTGACCTTCCGGGTCCAAATTGGAAATCAACACTTTTTATTTTTACACTTTTGATGTTTTAGTCACTTATTTTTGTGCTTTTTGAAAAACTTTTTTTTAATGTTTTTTCAGCATTTCCCCCCACTACCACCAGTAGGCCTATACACTTACAGCAACTCATTGCCACTATTTTTTGCATGGAATTTATGGTCAATAAACGTCATCTAGCCTATATGAAATCATATCTAATGTTTTTGTTCAAAAAAGCAGAAAGTATCTCCTCCCTACGAGGATCTTCACGCTCTTATACAGCAGCAGTCAATGTGCTGCTGACAGTAATAAATACGAGGAATACCTATCAATTAAAGAGCTTTACTTTTCAGAGATATATGTAAGAATGCTTCATGAGAACAAGAGGAACTAAGCAACATCCTGCTGTGGATGGGAGGGTGGTCAGCAACTAAACATGTTTTAGCACCTAAAAACATCTGTATCAGTTAAAAGCTGGGGTAGGCAGTTTATTTTTTTGCGTCACTGGGCTAAAATTCCATAAACTTTCTGCATATTGTAATTCAAGTGTTCTGAGCGAAAACTAGACATCTGCACCTCCTCTTGGCTCTGTTTTCAGGCTTTAGATAATCTAGCCTATGATGGGAGACTTTGGCCAATCACAGGTCATTTCAGAGAGAGAGGGGGAACGTTCCTATTGGCTGTTCATGCAGACAGAGAGGGGAGAGGGAGAGCTGAAAGAGGTCACACTCTGCTTCCAATTCTTGCATTTAAATGCAGTTTAAGTGGACGCTCTATGTGGAATATTTTCGCTCTACCTCGCTGTCAGACAACCCCTTCAACGGGGAACCGAGTATTTAACGGAGTAGTATTGATACTTTTACTTGAGCAAAAGATCCGAGTACTGCTCCCTATTCTGGATTTAAACATGATATAGTAGTTATGTATGTGAGATTTAAATTATACAAGTCACGTCTGTAAGGTCGTAGTGTCTACCTGCTCTCTGAGGACTCATTAAAATAATCTATCAGTCTCGCTGCAAATGTCAAAGCTGTTGAAATAAATTTGGTAGTAATTTCTCACGATGATTCGAGTCCCACTGAGAAGGTCAAATCAAGTGTTTGATCCTTTGGTGTGAAAATCACCCATCCTGCAGTCTGCTTCAGTCTTTACACTCATACTTTACTTCCAGATGTCTATGAGAAACATTTCTCTTCTACGATGGTGTAATTGAACAGCCGGCGACATAAATTAACATGAATTGTTTACGACTTACTTTCATTGTTTGTTTGTTTTTTACCCCTATTGGAAGCCACTTAGTCTCGCATTGCCACCACAGATGCATTTTGGGATAGGAGACAAAAACTCAAACTGGGTTGTTTGCTTTTCTTTAAACCAATCACAATCGTCTTGGGCGGCGCTTAGCTCCAGATGCAGCGACGGTGGCTCTGCTAAATAGTCTCAGGAAGGAACTTGTTTTGGTGGAATACACATACAATATTTAAATAATTTAACTGTTGACACAATACAGTAACGTGATCTATTTAAATTAGCTGATACATGGTTAAACCTCATTGGCTCTTACCAGTGTATCTCTGTGTGTACTTCATCCATAGCAATCCCACCAATCAGTCCCAAAACCTCCCAGTTAGAGAGGAAACGCCCTAAACATATTCTTTGTAAATTTTTACAATCATTCCCCCAAAGAACCGAGCAGGCCTGCCTTGTTGCACCATCCAAATATTCTTCAGCGTGTAGCTCGCTAGCTCAAAGTTTGTTGTTGTTTCCCGAAGCAAACGGGAACTGTAACACACAGAGAGAGGAAGAGGAGGGACATCAGATGTAAGGCAGTTATCCCGGAAATCTACTTCTGTTCCAGACTAGTCGAAAGTGGCTCTTCTACTTGAGGGAGTGAGAGTCTTTAGATGTCTCCGCTCTTATCACCAGTGGTGGTTCTAGACCATTTCCAATGGAGCGGCCAAGCTGGGGCCACATGCAATATTAGGGGTACCAATATATTAGGCACAAGTGTTGCATACCACCAACCCTCCATAGATTTGGTTCTAAAATGACTGACGATACACGTATAACAATAAACACAAGAATACTCATTCAGGCTACATTCACATTGCTACGTTTTGGTTTAAAAAGCAATGTCTTCTGTTACGTTTCCCCCTCTCATTCCATATATATATATATATATATATATATATATATAGAGAGAGAGAGAGAGAGAGAGAGAGAAATGAGTAAACTTGTGTTTTATATATATATATATATATATATATATATATATATATATATATATATATATATATATATATATATATATATATATAATAAACCAGAACACGTTTTTCTCCCATCCCGGAATGCTGTGTGGACTAGCCAGACCCTCCTCCGCAGCACTGTGGAGGAAGGTCTGGCAAACCGAGACTACCTGAATATTAAAAACACCTGTTTGTATTAACCATGCCTGGCAGCTGCGAATGTCTCATTAAGACTCAACAATGAGCCAGAGTGAACAGGTCCTTCTGAACTGAGTGGAATACATCTTTTGTGAGTGAGCTGTGGTTGTTTGTCTGCAGGGTCTGAAGTCGATGGACTTCAACGGACTGTCGGACCCGTACGTCAAACTGCACCTGCTGCCCGGAGCCTGCAAGGTGAGACTTAGCCAAACACGGGGTTATCAAGACAGAGTTTAAGGATAATGATAGATCTGCTGATGCTAGACTTTCTTTCTAGACTTCTTTAGTTCATGATTTAAACGGACAGTTTAGCCCAAAACAAAAAAATACATATTTTCCTCTTACCTGTAGTGCTATCTCTTAGTCTGAGACTGTCACTTTGCGTTGTTGTTGTAAACTTTGAGTCATGCGTCAAACTCACAAATTTTGAACCGGCCCATAAATCATTTTAGGTTCACAATACATTTTGGCCCGTCTAGTTGTGCCAGACACCAAAAAGACAGGAAACTGTTTCC